>NC_034192.2:273893-316393 GCF_002021735.2 Oncorhynchus kisutch | reverse complement strand
CTGGTGCTCTCCATGCACAACATGATTAACAATAGACTGGTGCTCTCCATGCACAACATGATTAACAATAGACTGGTGCTCTCCATGCACAACAGGAGTAACAATAGACTGGTGCTCTCCATGCACAACATGATTAACAATAGACTGGTGCTCTCCATGCACAACATGATTAACAATAGACTGGTGCTCTCCATGCACAACAGGAGTAACAATAGACTGGTGCTCTCCATGCACAACATGATTAACAATAGACTGGTGCTCTCCATACAAAACAGGAGTAACAATAGACTGGTGCTCTCCATGCCAACAGGAGTAACAATAGACTGGTGCTCTCCATACAAAACAGGAGTAACAATAGACTGGTGCTCTCCATGCACAACATGATTAACAATAGACTGATGCTCTCCATGTACAACATGATTAACAATAGACTGGTGCTCTCCATACAAAACAGGAGTAACAATAGACTGGTGCTCTCCATGCACAACATGATTAACAATAGACTGGTGCTCTCCATACAAAACAGGAGTAACAATAGACTGGTGCTCTCCATGCAAAACATGATTAACAATAGACTGGTGCTCTCCATACAAAACAGGAGTAACAACAGACTGGTGTTCTCCATACAAAACAGGAGTAACAATAGACTGGTGCTCTCCATACAAAACAGGAGTAACAACAGACTGGTGCTCTCCATGCACAACAGGAGTAACAACAGACTGGTGCTCTCCATACAAAACAGGGTTAACAATAGACTGGTGCTCTCCATGCAAAACATGATTAACAATAGACTGGTGCTCTCCATACAAAACAGGAGTAACAACAGACTGGTGTTCTCCATACAAAACATGATTAACAGACTGGTGCTCTCCATACAAAACATGATTAACAGACTGGTGCTCTCCATACAAAACATGATTAACAGACTGGTGCTCTCCATACAAAACAGGAGTAACAGACTGGTGTTCTCCATACAAAACATGATTAACAATAGACTGGTGCTCTCCATACAAAACAGGAGTAACAGACTGGTGTTCTCCATACAAAACATGATTAACAGACTGGTGCTCTCCATACAAAACATGATTAACAATAGACTGGTGCTCTCCATGCAAAACATGATTAACAATAGACTGGTGCTCCCCATACAAAACAGGAGTAACAGACTGGTGCTCTCCATACAAAACATGATTAACAATAGACTGGTGCTCTCCATGCAAAACATGATTAACAATAGACTGGTGCTCTCCATACAAAACAGGAGTAACAGACTGGTGCTCTCCATACAAAACATGATTAACAGACTGGTGCTCTCCATACAAAACATGATTAACAGACTGGTGCTCTCCATACAAAACAGGAGTAACAACAGACTGGTGCTCTCCATACAAAACATGATTAACAATAGACTGGTGCTCTCCATGCAAAACATGATTAACAATAGACTGGTGCTCTCCATACAAAACAGGAGTAACAACAGACTGGTGCTCTCCATGCACAACAGGAGTAACAACAGACTGGTGCTCTCCATGCAAAACAGGAGTAACAACAGACTGGTGCTCTCCATACAAAACAGTAGTAACAGACTGGTGCTCTCCATACAAAACAGGAGTAACAACAGACTGGTGCTCTCCATACAAAACAGGAGTAACAATAGACTGGTGCTCTCCATGCACAACATGATTAACAATAGACTGGTGCTCTCCATGCACAACAGGAGTAACAATAGACTGGTGCTCTCCATGCACAACATGATTAACAATAGACTGGTGCTCTCCATACAAAACAGGAGTAACAATAGACTGGTGCTCTCCATGCCAACAGGAGTAACAATAGACTGGTGCTCTCCATACAAAACAGGAGTAACAATAGACTGGTGCTCTCCATGCACAACATGATTAACAATAGACTGATGCTCTCCATGTACAACATGATTAACAATAGACTGGTGCTCTCCATACAAAACAGGAGTAACAATAGACTGGTGCTCTCCATGCACAACATGATTAACAATAGACTGGTGCTCTCCATACAAAACAGGAGTAACAATAGACTGGTGCTCTCCATGCAAAACATGATTAACAATAGACTGGTGCTCTCCATACAAAACAGGAGTAACAACAGACTGGTGTTCTCCATACAAAACAGGAGTAACAATAGACTGGTGCTCTCCATACAAAACAGGAGTAACAACAGACTGGTGCTCTCCATGCACAACAGGAGTAACAACAGACTGGTGCTCTCCATACAAAACAGGGTTAACAATAGACTGGTGCTCTCCATGCAAAACATGATTAACAATAGACTGGTGCTCTCCATACAAAACAGGAGTAACAACAGACTGGTGTTCTCCATACAAAACATGATTAACAGACTGGTGCTCTCCATACAAAACATGATTAACAGACTGGTGCTCTCCATACAAAACATGATTAACAGACTGGTGCTCTCCATACAAAACAGGAGTAACAGACTGGTGTTCTCCATACAAAACATGATTAACAATAGACTGGTGCTCTCCATACAAAACAGGAGTAACAGACTGGTGTTCTCCATACAAAACATGATTAACAGACTGGTGCTCTCCATACAAAACATGATTAACAATAGACTGGTGCTCTCCATGCAAAACATGATTAACAATAGACTGGTGCTCCCCATACAAAACAGGAGTAACAGACTGGTGCTCTCCATACAAAACATGATTAACAATAGACTGGTGCTCTCCATGCAAAACATGATTAACAATAGACTGGTGCTCTCCATACAAAACAGGAGTAACAGACTGGTGCTCTCCATACAAAACATGATTAACAGACTGGTGCTCTCCATACAAAACATGATTAACAGACTGGTGCTCTCCATACAAAACAGGAGTAACAACAGACTGGTGCTCTCCATACAAAACATGATTAACAATAGACTGGTGCTCTCCATGCAAAACATGATTAACAATAGACTGGTGCTCTCCATACAAAACAGGAGTAACAACAGACTGGTGCTCTCCATGCACAACAGGAGTAACAACAGACTGGTGCTCTCCATGCAAAACAGGAGTAACAACAGACTGGTGCTCTCCATACAAAACAGTAGTAACAGACTGGTGCTCTCCATACAAAACAGGAGTAACAACAGACTGGTGCTCTCCATACAAAACAGGAGTAACAGACTGGTGCTCTCCATACAAAACAGGAGTAACAACAGACTGGTGCTCTCCATACAAAACAGGAGTAACAGACTGGTGCTCTCCATACAAAACAGGAGTAACAACAGACTGGTGCTCTCCATACAAAACAGGAGTAACAGACTGGTGCTCTCCAAACAAAACAGGAGTAACAGACTGGTGCTCTCCATACAAAACAGGAGTAACAATAGACTGGTGCTCTCCATACAAAACAGGAGTAACAACAGACTGGTGCTCTCCATACACAACAGGAGTAACAACAGACTGGTGCTCTCCATACAAAACAGGAGTAACAGACTGGTGCTCTCCATGCACAACATGATTAACAATAGACTGGTGCTCTCCATACAAAACAGGAGTAACAATAGACTGGTGCTCTCCATGCAAAACAGGAGTAACAGACTGGTGCTCTCCATACAAAACAGGAGTAACAAGACTGGTGCTCTCCATGCAAAACAGGAGTAACAGACTGGTGCTCTCCATACAAAACAGGAGTAACAATAGACTGGTGCTCTCCATACAAAACAGGAGTAACAAGAGACTGGTGCTCTCCATACAAAACAGGAGTAACAACAGACTGGTGCTCTCCATACAAAACAGGAGTAACAACAGACTGGTGCTCTCCATACAAAACAGGAGTAACAACAGACTGGTGCTCTCCATACAAAACAGGAGTAACAACAGATGGTGCTCACCATACAAAACAGGAGTAACAGACTGGTGCTCTCCATACAAAACAGGAGTAACAACAGACTGGTGCTCTCCATACAAAACAGGAGTAACAGACTGGTGCTCTCCATACAAAACAGGAGTAACAATAGACTGGTGCTCTCCATACAAAACAGGAGTAACAATAGACTGGTGCTCTCCATACAAAACAGGAGTAACAATAGACTGGTGCTCTCCATGCAAAACAGCCAAAGGGAGATTAGGAAGTACAAGTGAACAAGAAAATAAAAAATAATAATAAATCCCAGACACTGCATCTCACAGATGGCTCTTTTGAAAGCTCTCCTCAACTATGACTGGTGGATGCGAAAACGTAAAAGTTTTTGTTCCCAGAAGTTGAGTGAGGGGAGAGGGGGAGGGAGATGATGAGCTGTCCACCTGGTTAGGGAGGGGTGAGTCTCTATTTTTAATATCAGTTTGGCATTTCCCTTCTCTCCCTCTCCTTCCCACCGTCTCTCTCTCTCTCGGTCACCTCCTTGATGGGGCCCAAAGTCATAGCAGACACCCGGTGGCGCCCACCCGACGCACTTCGCCTCCGCGACTACCATCTGTCCCCGCCACCATCTGTAAACTTCACCAGCAACATCCGGTGTACCGGCTGGGTTGACGAGGGCTCAACACCTCTACAAAGCTCTGTTCTAAAAGGGGCCCTCTTAAAAACCAGGGCCGTTCAGGAGCCATGACTTTGTGATGTCCCTTTTATGGCTGGGCATATTTAAAACCAGAAACAGTATGAACAAAGGGTAGATAAATCGGTAGGACGCTTTGTATTTTGGAAAGTTGATACCTGGCCTTTACAAACATCAAAGGTCTCTATAAGAATAGATCCAGGCAAAAAGCCAATTAGAGAGGGTGTGGGTGACTTACATCCAGGTTAAGGGCGGAGCTTATCTGTTGCTCTAATACGATCCTCTAATGTACATTTTGGCTGAACCCAAATGCCAACTATTAGCCCCGACTTGGGCACTAGTCATAAGGAAAGGGGATTGATTGGGCACTAGTCATAAGGAAAGGGGATTGATTGGGCACTAGTCATAAGGAAAGGGGATTGATTGGGCACTAGTCATAAGGAAAGGGGATTGATTGGGCACTAGTCATAAGGAAAGGGGATTGATTGGGCACTAGTCATAAGGAAAGGGGATTGATTGGGCACTAGTCATAAGGAAAGGGGATTGATTGGGCACTAGTCATAAGGAAAGGGGATTGATTGGGCACTAGTCATAAGGAAAGGGGACTGATTGGGCACTAGTCATAAGGAAAGGGGATTGATTGGGCACTAGTCATAAGGAAAGGGGATTGATTGGGCACTAGTCATAAGGAAAGGGGATTGATTGGGCACTAGTCATAAGGAAAGGGGATTGATTGGGCACTAGTCATAAGGAAAGGGGATGGATTGGGCACTAGTCATAAGGAAAGGGGATTGATTGGGCACTAGTCATAAGGAAAGGGGATTGATTGGGCACTAGTCATAAGGAAAGGGGATGGATTGGGCACTAGTCATAAGGAAAGGGGATTGATTGGGCACTAGTCATAAGGAAAGGGGATTGATTGGGCACTAGTCATAAGGAAAGGGGATTGATTGGGCACTAGTCATAAGGAAAGGGGATTGATTGGGCACTAGTCATAAGAAAAGAGGATTGATTGTAGGACCAATAGCTCTCTCTTTAACAGAAAGATGAGTTCCAAGACCTCAACATAGGGTCAGGTATTTTACTACACATTCAAATGGAGACATTGCAGCACCATGTGACAGAAAGACAAAACACGTACCACTCTCCGTCGGCGGAGAAATTGGCGATGCAGTAGTCCCCTCGGCGGGCAGCGTACGAGCCCTCCACTGGGGGCTGGGCGGCGATCTCTGCCCTCATGGTCTCCATCAGGTTCTCCAGCTGGGTGCCTGAGGGGCGGGGAGAGAGAGGGAAGAGGAGGAGGAGGAGCATGAAATGCTTCACTTTTGGTCTCTGTTTAAATACATTGAGTCCATTCCTGTTAGCATAGAGCCTGGTTGGATTACTTTGTCAGTAAATGTAAAGTACTTGGAACACGCAACTCTTCCACGCAGTAATCTCTGATCTACCATGAATGGATAGGTGAAAGTGATGGTTCCACTACAATGCTTTGACCAATAATGTCATATTAAATCAGTGATTTGTCGAAGGACAAGCGATAGTCCAAGTACAAGCGATTGTAGACATTGAAAATGTTTGTAGACATGTTCAATGTCTACAAACAGGCCCGTTGACTAGATGCCAACAGCATTAGTATTTGGCTCATATCCCATGTATCACTGTTGAGCCATACAGCGCTCTGCCCCAAAATGGACGCCCGATCGCAGTAACCACCATGGGGAAATTGGTCATCTCCGTTTCCTGTAGTAATTATCACTGCATTAGCACCATGTCACAAATACTAAATAATCCTATTTCTACTAGCCTTACCATCAGCGGAGACAGTCATAACCAAAACAGCATGAGTAAATAGACAGCGCTCTATGACGTGTTTACCAGTCACCAACCCATTATCCTGTATGGGAGAACTATTAGGTGGAGATGCCAGACAATGTGGCGGTGGATAATATCCATGTTTTGAAGAGGATGATAAGAGCGCCAGGCTGTGTGGATTCAGACTGCAATCTGCAATCTAGTCCAGTGATTTGCGCTCAGCAGTAACAAATGGCTAGCTGTCACGGCTGATGGCTCGGAGTGTGTGTGAAGAGGTATGGGATGTGTGTGCGTGCGTGTGTGAGAGAGAGTGTGTGAAGAGAGTGCAGATCGCTTACTCCAGCTAGTTTAGCAAAGTGCCCGATGTTGAAATTACATGGTGATTTGTTGACAACCTATTCCCATTGATTTCCCCTTGGGCCTTGGGCAATGTAACAACCAGGGCTATACACTGACTCAATAAAAAAAGAATGCCCCTTCGTCTGCACAGCAAGTGTGTGTGTGTGAGTGTGGGGGGAGGCTGGACATGGAAACATTCTCAACGATTGATGAAAAAAAGTAATTATTTCTAAGATGGCAGAGAAAGCAGCACTAAAAGCAAGCAGACAATGCTAGAACTGCTAGTAATGAACATGCTACACCAGCCATAACACACAGAGGACTTGTGGTCGTTTCCCTTTGGTGTGAGCCAGGTTGATAGAGGTGATGTTTCAGCATGTGCCCCCCCGGGGGAGGGGTGGTGGTGATGGTGTCCGCCACAAACATACAGACGTTCACACACAATGGCACAGCATATATGACATACACACACAGATCAGCAATCTGTGTAATCAGTGTAATCTGTGGCCCGTGAGCTTGAAGCATTACGGAAATGTGACATGGATGGGCTCCTCCACTGCATTACCAACGCTACTGAACGAGGTATGTGTGTGTGTGTATTGGAGGGAGGTGTGTGTGTGTGTATTGGAGGGAGGTGTGTGTGTGTGTGTGTGTATTGGAGGGAGGTGTGTGTGTGTGTGTATTGGAGAGAGGTGTGTGTGTATTGGAGGGAGGTGTGTGTGTGTATTGGAGGGAGGTGTGTGTGTGTGTGTGTGTGTATTGGAGGGAGGTGTGTGTGTGTGTGTGTGTATTGGAGGGAGGTGTGTGTGTGTGTGTGTATTGGAGGGAGGTGTGTGTGTGTGTGTGTATTGGAGGGAGGTGTGTGTGTGTGTGTGTATTGGAGGGAGGTGTGGTGTGTGTGTGTATTGGAGGGAGGTGTGTGTGTGTGTGTGTGTGTATTGGAGAGAGGTGTGTGTGTGTGTGTGTATTGGAGAGAGGTGTGTGTGTGTGTATTGGAGGGAGGTGTGTGCGTGTATTGGAGGGAGGTGTGTGTGTGTGTGCGTGTATTGGAGGGAGGTGTGTGTGTGTGCGTGTATTGGAGGGAGGTGTGTGTGTGTGTGTATTGGAGGGAGGTGTGTGTGTGTATTGGAGGGAGGTGTGTGTGTTTGTGTATTGGAGGGAGGTGTGTGTGTATTGGAGGGAGGTGTGTGTGTATTGAAGGGAGGTGTGTGTGTATTGGAGGGAGGTGTGTGTGTGTGTGTATTGGAGGGAGGTGTGTGTGTGTGTGTATTGGAGGGAGATGTGTGTGTGTGTGTGTGTATTGGAGGGAGGTGTGTGTGTGTGGGGTGTGGGGGGTTGTGATCAAACAAACACCTCAAAGGCAAAGCCACATTAAACGAACGAACAAGCCACATCTCACACACCACTGCTCCCTCCCTACAACAGCTCAGAGCTGTTATTGTGATTTTATTCCGGCCTGCATCAGAGCGTTTGTTTAAAAAAACGAGGGAATATTAAAAGTTCAAAAGAGAGTGAGCAGCCAGCTAGCTCTTAGCCAGCTACCTTTACATGGTGTCATGTACGCTAAACAAGAGAGTGAAAACAGGAGGCTTGCGGGGGGGGGGGGGGGGGGGGGGGGGGGGGGGGGGGGGGGGGGTGTATGTGTGAGAGGGGGTGTGTGTGTCTGTTGTGGGGTTTGGGGAGAGGAACGTGGCGTCCACACTCCTCACTGCTCATCCACTGGCACCCTGATGGCTAATGACTGCTGTTTGAGGGGAGCGAGGAGCGCACAGACACACACAAACACACGCTTGAGAAAGGCATCCTCAGTGTTTTGTAGGAGCAGCAGATTTAAGGAAACACGTCAGATCAACAACCCTGCCATCTACCCCAGAGGTACAGCTCAGATCAACAACCCTACCCCCCAACCCTCCCATCTATCCCAGAGGTACAGCTCAGATCAACAACCCTCCCATCTATCCCAGAGGTACAGCTCAGATCAACAACCCTACCCCCCCAACTATCCTAGAGGTACAGCTCAGATCAACAACCCTCCCATCTATCCCAGAGGTACAGCTCAGATCAACAACCCTACCCCCCCAACTATCCTAGAGGTACAGCTCAGATCAACAACCCTACCCCCCCCCCCCCCATCTATCCCAGAGGTACAGCTCGTGACGGCCGCATTACCGTAGTAGCGCACCACATCCGTTGCCGTAGTTGCGGCTGCGCAGCGCTCCGGCTGCCGGCGGAATATTTATTAATGTAATTAAAAAAGTTTGAGAGAGAGCGTCTTCCTGCTTCCCCAGCCAGGAGTAGTAGTGGTAATGGTGCGTGTGTGAGTGTGCGTGCGTCTTTGCCTGGGTCGCGCGGCTTGCTCCACTTTGGGCCCAGAGAGATTTGATTAAATAATAAATAAGCTAAGAGGGAGTCCTCTCCAATCGCTATATAAAGCTTTAATGGAAACACTTCATTTAACCTAATTAATACCAGAGGCCTGGCATTACTGTGGAGGGGAAGGTACAGGAAGGAGGTAGGGTACAGAACACATGATGTAGCAGAGGCCTGGCATTACTGTGGAGGGGAAGGTACAGGAAGGAGGTAGGGTACAGAACACATTATGTAGCAGAGGCCTGGCATTACTGTGGCGGGGAAGGTACAGGAAGGAGGTAGGGTACAGAACACATTATGTAGCAGAGGCCTGGCATTACTGTGGAGGGGAAGGTACAGGAAGGAGGTAGGGTACAGAACACATGATGTAGCAGAGGCCTGGCATTACTGTGGCGGGGAAGGTACAGGAAGGAGGTAGGGTACAGAACACATTATGTAGCAGAGGCCTGGCATTACTGTGGAGGGGAAGGTACAGGAAGGAGGTAGGGTACAGAACACATGATGTAGCAGAGGCCTGGCATTACTGTGGAGGGGAAGGTACAGGAAGGAGGTAGGGTACAGAACACATGATGTAGCAGAGGCCTGGCATTACTGTGGAGGGGAAGGTACAGGAAGGAGGTAGGGTACAGAACACATGATGTAGCAGAGGCCTGGCATTACTGTGGAGGGGAAGGTACAGGAAGGAGGTAGGGTACAGAACACATTATGTAGCAGAGACCTGGCATTACTGTGGAGGGGAAGGTACAGGAAGGAGGTAGGGTACAGAACACATGATGTAGCAGAGACCTGGCATTACTGTGGAGGGGAAGGTACAGGAAGGAGGTAGTGTACAGAACACATGATGTAGCAGAGGCCTGGCATTACTGTGGAGGGGAAGGTACAGGAAGGAGGTAGGGTACAGAACACATGATGTAGCAGAGACCTGGCATTACTGTGGAGGGGAAGGTACAGGAAGGAGGTAGGGTACAGAACACATGATGTAGCAGAGGCCTGGCATTACTGTGGAGGGGAAGGTACAGGAAGGAGGTAGGGTACAGAACACATGCTGTAGCAGAGGCCTGGCATTACTGTGGAGGGGAAGGTACAGGAAGGAGGTAGGGTACAGAACACATTATGTAGCAGAGACCTGGCATTACTGTGGAGGGGAAGGTACAGGAAGGAGGTAGGGTACAGAACACATGATGTAGCAGAGACCTGGCATTACTGTGGAGGGGAAGGTACAGGAAGGAGGTAGGGTACAGAACACATGATGTAGCAGAGGCCTGGCATTACTGTGGAGGGGAAGGTACAGGAAGGAGGTAGGGTACAGAACACATGATGTAGCAGAGGCCTGGCATTACTGTGGAGGGGAAGGTACAGGAAGGAGGTAGGGTACAGAACACATGATGTAGCAGAGGCCTGGCATTACGGTGGAGGGGAAGGTACAGGAAGGAGGTAGGGTACAGAACACATGATGTAGCAGAGGCCTGGCATTACTGTGGAGGGGAAGGTACAGGAAGGAGGTAGGGTACAGAACACATGATGTAGCAGAGGCCTGGCATTACTGTGGAGGGGAAGGTACAGGAAGGAGGTAGGGTACAGAACACATGATGTAGCAGAGGCCTGGCATTACTGTGGAGGGGAAGGTACAGGAAGGAGGTAGGGTACAGAACACATGATGTAGCAGAGGCCTGGCATTACTGTGGAGGGGAAGGTACAGGAAGGAGGTAGGGTACAGAACACATGATGTAGCAGAGACCTGGCATTACTGTGGAGGGGAAGGTACAGGAAGGAGGTAGGGTACAGAACACATGATGTAGCAGAGGCCTGGCATTACTGTGGCGGGGAAGGTACAGGAAGGAGGTAGGGTACAGAACACATGATGTAGCAGAGGCCTGGCATTACTGTGGCGGGGAAGGTACAGGAAGGAGGTAGGGTACAGAACACATGATGTAGCAGAGACCTGGCATTACTGTGGAGGGGAAGGTACAGGAAGGAGGTAGGGTACAGAACACATGATGTAGCAGAGACCTGGCATTACTGTGGAGGGGAAGGTACAGGAAGGAGGTAGGGTACAGAACACATGATGTAGCAGAGGCCTGGCATTACTGGGGAGGGGAAGGTACAGGAAGGAGGTAGGGTACAGAACACATGATGTAGCAGAGGCCTGGCATTACTGTGGAGGGGAAGGTCCAGGAAGGAGGTAGGGTACAGAACACATGATGTAGCAGAGGCCTGGCATTACTGTGGAGGGGAAGGTACAGGAAGGAGGTAGGGTACAGAACACATGATGTAGCAGAGGCCTGGCATTACTGTGGAGGGGAAGGTACAGGAAGGAGGTAGGGTACAGAACACATGATGTAGCAGAGGCCTGGCATTACTGTGGAGGGGAAGGTACAGGAAGGAGGTAGGGTACAGAACACATGATGTAGCAGAGGCCTGGCATTACTGTGGCGGGGAAGGTACAGGAAGGAGGTAGGGTACAGAACACATGATGTAGCAGAGGCCTGGCATTACTGTGGCGGGGAAGGTACAGGAAGGAGGTAGGGTACAGAACACATGATGTAGCAGAGGCCTGGCATTACTGTGGAGGGGAAGGTACAGGAAGGAGGTAGGGTACAGAACACATGATGTAGCAGAGGCCTGGCATTACTGTGGAGGGGAAGGTACAGGAAGGAGGTAGATTAGGAAACAAATTCATTCAATCCATTTTAGAATAAGGCTGTAACGTACCGTGGAAAAGGGAAGGGGTCTGAATACTTTCCGAAGGCACTGTAGGCTATGCTACATCCTATCCTATGAAAATCAGGGCAAGCACACAAACTCAAGAGTGGCCGGTGTGCTTATGAAACACTAATGTTAACCCTACCTTCCATGTTCTCCTATGGGATCCATCCTCCAGGCCAGTGTCCTCATATAACACCAGTGGGGTTTAAAGCCATCCATGAGGTCATATAGCTGAGGTTACATAAGGAACAGTAGATCAGTACACGGCCGACAGCATCCCAAATGGCACCATATTCCTTATGTAGTGCCCTATGGGCCCTGGTTAAAAGTAGTGCACTATGTAGGGAATAGGGTAACATATGGGAAGCAGTCATCTCTATGGATCACTGATTTCACAGTGTAATTTCACTACTTGGTAGAAGCCTTAGATTCCCTCTAATTACAGTCGGGTCAGATTGAGTCAGACACTGTACATCTAATGTCTCTCACTCTGAAGGTGGATGTTTGAGGATAAAGACGTTGGTTAGGGAGAAGGAACAGGGACCGTGTCTGTTACAGTGAACCTACAGTCATGTTGATATTGACCAATGAGGTTATGTTTCTTGGTGATGGTTGTAGGCTGTTCACAGAGAGGACTTAGTGCACACATACGTAGCATACATACACCACCCCCCCCCCCCCCCCCCCCCCACACCCCCACACTTCAATTCCTCTTCATTTCAAGTGCCATCCTGATTTAATGGTGAACTTAAGCCTCTTAACTACTACATATTTCTCTGTGGTTTTGCTATCCATTATATAACACACACACACACACCACAGGGCCAGGTGAGAGAGAACGATGACACTTATTAGGTATTAGATTCAGCATGCAGCGCTGGGGTTCTGCAGCATTAGAATCTCCCTACCTACTGCCAGTCAGTTTACGGCTGGTCATTTGCTGTGCAGGCATCTTGGCCCAGGGTGACCTGTAGTGGAGGGCACTGCTTGATTACACACATCTATGCATGCAGATTCCCTTCCAGGTGTAGGCTTGGGCGGTAATGCACACACAAGGGAATGGGAAAGCGCTCAAGCTCACACACGCACACACAGAGTGAGAGGAACGAAGACAAATACACTAGCACTCTCCAGCAAACAGACACAGAGAGAGAGAGAGAGAGGAATGAAGACACATACATTAGCACTCTGGCAAGCACAGATGCACCCCCCCCCCCCCCCCCACACACACAGGTAAACAAACAGGCAAAGTGTTCCTTTTTTCAGCTTGAAAGAACAACATTCCAACCCAACCGATGTGTAAAAAACATAAAACAGCCTACATCTCCCTCTGTCTGTTTGCATACACTGCAGAGAAATCTAAAGATAAACCCTGTGAGTGTCCAGTGAACCGACGCCTACGGTTGGTTTCCTGCCTTCAGCAACCCAGAGAGATCTGCAACATGCATCTCTGGCAAATCCAAATCAGGCTAGGAGAAATACCAGGAGACGTATGTAGTAAGGAGAGTCCCAGTTCCCAATTCCACGTTGGTTTGAAGAAAAAAAAAGACAAATCTATGAATTTGCAGTCTCAGTGTAAGAGGCTAATGGGTCTCCAGTGTGACAGGCCTCGCTTTGTGTATTTGCTAGTGAGCAAAAACACTGATCCACATAAAGTGAAGACTGTTCCAGATCTCTTTTCTCCTCCTTCCCTCTCTTTTCTCTCACTCTGTTCTGTAATTTGTTTATGCGCCATTATGGCTGCAGCTGTTGGTAAATCATATGTAATTACATTGTAAATGCCCCGCGTGGAACGGAGAAAGCGATTAGGCTTTAGAGAAGAGAAAATGATTTTAGTTGGGGTTGATTAAAATGGCATTTGGCTGTGGTGTGGCGAATGAGGCGTACTAGCGGAAAGACAACAAAAAGCAATGAAAACACTGGATCATGTTGTCCTCTGCACTCAACCGAAGGCCACGCGGAATCCTATTTGACCAAATCATTACCATCAACAACGGAGATCATCCCATCCAGAATGAAACAGAAGACCAGAGAACAGATTAAAGAATCACTGCTAAATGGTTACTAAAAAGCTGGGATAATTCCAATTCCCTTCCCAAATGAAGAAATTAAACACAAAATCACTGTTAAGCATTTTCCAAATGATGCAGAAACTCTAATTCAGGACACCCAAAGAGAGAAAATGGGGAACAGAAAACCAAGAACAGGAGAAGCGCAGAAAGAGGCAACATTTCACCAGCTGTAATCAGCTCAATATTCAAATGTATGAGATGCACACAGCGGCATCTAGAAAGGAGCACACCCAGGGAAATGTGGAACTAACCTAAAAACAACACTTATTCTGGGAGGTCTCAGAAGACTCTCATTTCCATTTAGTACATGTTGTTCCTGGCGTCTTTATCAGATCTGCTATATAGGCACTGGTGTCTGAACTAGCTTATATTAGCAGTTGTAACGCTGCCGCTTCTGCCGTGTGCATATGGTGTGTGTGAATGTGTGTGTGCACGGGCAGTCTGAATGATGACACCGGGCTGAGGCACACAGTGCTAACTCTACCTGCTAGTTTGGCCTGTTAAATATGCATGAGGTTTGGACAGGCTTCATCCTCTGGGGGGGACGGCGGCTTGTGTTAAAGAACTTCCAGGTGGGAACGGGAACAACACTGCTGATTTTACACACACACACACACACACACACACACACACACACACACACACACACACACACACACACACACGAGAGCTGAATGATAACAGACAACCTACCTCAACACAGACAGAGGAGGTACTGGAGATGCAGGGGGAGAGATAAAATGGTTTTATGGGGAGCAATTTACTCCTCTTTTGGGCACCAGTTGGGAGGAAGTGTCGGCAGCCGCTGTGCGTGGAGCGAGGCCGCCATAACAAACAAATGATGGCAGAGCCTCACTAATGCCCACTCTGCCTGTGGAAGAGCGTTTCAGAGTCGCATCGCACAGCACTCTCTTCCTCTCTCAATCTTTCTCTCCCCCTCCTGGCAGTCGGAGAGGGGGCCCTCTCCACCAAATTACAGTTTCTGTCATTTGAAAGCCCAGAAGAGACAAAGAGGCAGCATCTGTGACTTTTCTCCTGCGCTCTACACTCCCATTGAGGCCTCGTCGAGTGAGGCTAATGTGGATTTTCACCCAATATGCCCGGGTGCGGTGCAGCATTGGGAGGGTTCACCTGTACTTGTAGTTAGTGGGTTCGTTGCCAAGAGAAGAGCGATTCATTGCCACATAAGGTAACCAGCGTTGACTTTCTGGTTACTAGTGAAACCAGAGCACTAAGACCAAGAGCAAGCCGCATTGGGTCCTGCTCCCTCCAAAATACACCCCTCAGAACAAACCGTGCTACAGCTGAGCAGACAGGTGATCTGACCTTCCAATCTTCAGTTCCATTCAAATTCAACAATGAATACCTTCGCGGTAAAGCTCATCCGAGGACCTCTAAATATTGCATCATCCGGCGCGGTGGTGGGGAGTTAACTTGCAGTGTCTGCTTTTCTCCCTGCTTGAGTTTGTTGTTGCTTTCTACAGCCGTGGCCTCTGCAGTTTGTGTGGAGTGTCACCACAGCTGTTAACAGACCAGCTGAAGAGAAACAAGACGTAGTTCAGCACGACTGAAGCATATAGACCCGGTGAAACAAGGACGGCCGAGAGATGTGAGGATAAAATCATGACCATGACAAACTACTGCCCCCTCTAGGATGACCGTGTCCTCAAAAGACAGAGGCCAGCGGTAGGTGGGGGGAAACAGAGAGCCACCCTCTACAGAGGATCACATGGGAACAGGGATTTGCTTATGTGCACAGAGCTTTATCCAGACATCTTCCGTCCACATTAAGCAGGGTATTTGAGCACACAATGGAAAACATTTTCAAACATTTCGCAACTGAACACAAAAAATATGCATTTCGCATTGGCCAGGAAGACCCTCCCTCTTTCAATCCGTTTTTCCCCCATTTGGTGCCCAATGAACACGGTCCAGGAGTGAAGAGCTGTTTCTAAGATGGTCCTAGTTCGCTGCTTCACATTAAGGCCTGGTTAGAGCCCCCTGCATTCCCTATCGGACAGATCGATAGAGAATGTCCTCTTATTGATATCAATACTGGCAAATGCGAACGACAGATTTTTACCTTGTCAGCTCAGGGATTCAATCTTGCAACCTTACGGTTAACTAGTCCAACGCTCTAACCACCTGCCTCACGAGGAGCCCGCCTGTTACGCGAATGCAGTAAGAAGCCAAGGTAAGTTGCTAGCTAGCATTAAACTTATCTTATAAAAAACAATCAATCATAATTCGACACCATTCTGTATTCTTCTGGCCCTTCTTTGGAAACTGTGTTAACTAACCTCCAGACGAGCTTCAATGCCATACAACTCTCCGTCCGTGGCTTCCAACTGCTCTTAAACGCTAAAAAAACTAAATGCATGCTCTTCAACCGATCATTGCCCGCACCTGCCCGCCCATCCAGCATCACTACTCTGGACGGTTCTGACTTAGTAAATGTGGACAACTACAAATACCTAGGTGTCTGGCTAGACTGTAAACTCTCCTTCCAGACTCACATTAAGCATCTCCAATCAAAAATGACATCTAGAATCGGCTTCCTATTTCGCAACAAAGCATCCTTCACTCATGCTGCCAAACATACCCTCGTAAAACTGATCATCCTACCGATCCTTGACTTTGGCGATGTCATCTATAAAATAGCCTCCAACACTCTACACAGCAAACTGGATGTAGTCTATCACAGTGCCATCCGTTTTGTCACCAAAGCCCCATATACTACCCACCACTGCGACCTGTACGCTCTCGTTGGCTGGCCCTCGCACCAAACTCAACGCTAAACCCACTGGCTTCAGGTTATCTACAAGTCTCTGCTAGGTAAAGCCCCGCCCTATCTCAGCTCGCTGGTCACCATAGCAGCACCCACTCGTAGCACACGCTCCAGCAGGTATATCTCACTGGTCACCCCCAAAGCCAATTCCTCCTTTGGTCGCCTTTCCTTCCAGTTCTCTGCTACCACTGACTGGAACGAACTGCAAAAATCGCTGAAGCTGGAGATTCCCATCTCCCTCACCAGCTTTAAGAACCAGCTGTCAGAGCAGCTCACAGATCACTGCACCTGTTCGTAGCCCAACTGTATACAGCCCATCCATCTACCTCATTCCCATACTGTATTTATTTATTTTGCTCCTTTTGCACCACAGTATCTCTACTTGCACATCCATCTTTTGCACATCTACCATTCCAGTGTTTAATTGCCATATTGTAATTACTTTGCCACCATGGCCTATTTATTGCCTTAACTCCCTTATTTGCACTCACTGTATATAGACTTTGTTTTCTTTTTTCTACTGTATTATTGACTGTATGTTTGTTTTACTCCATGTGTAACTCTGTGTTGCTGTATGTGTCGAACTGCTATGCTTTATCTTGGCCAGGTCGCAGTTGCAAATGAGAACTTGTTCTTAACAAGCTTACCTGGTAAAATAGAGGTAAAATAAAAATATAATCACTAGTTAAAACTACACATGGTTGATGATATTACTAGTTTATCTAGTGTGTCCTGCGTTGCATATAATCGATGCGGTGCACATTCACGAAAAAGGACTGTCGTTGCTCCAACGTGTACCTAACCATAAACATCAATGCCCTTCTTAAAATCAATACACAGAAGTATATATATTTTAAACCTGCATATTTAGCTAAAAGAAATCCAGGTTACCAGGCAATATTAACCAGGTGAAATTGTGTCACTTCTCTTGAATTGCATGCAGAGTCAGGGTATATGCAACAGTTTGGGCCGCCTGGCTCATTGCGAACTAATTTGCCAGAATTTTACGTAATTATGACATAACATTGAATGTTGTACAATGTAACAGCAATATTTAGACTTATGGATGCCATCCATTAGATAAAATACGGAACGGTTCCGTATTTCACTGAAAGAATAAACATTTTGTTTTTGAAATTATAGTTTCCGGATTCGACCATATTAATGACCTAAGGCTCGTAAGCATTCATTCAAACAGCACTTTCGTGCGTTTTGCCAGCAGCTCTTTGCAATGCTTCAAGTATTGTGCTGTTTATGACTTCAAGCCTATCAACTCCCAAGATTAGGCTGGTGTAACCGATGTGAAATGGCTAGCTAGTTAGCGGGGTTCGCGCTAATAGTGTTTTAAACGTCACTCACTTTGAGACTTGGAGTAGTTGTTCCCCTTGCTCTGCATGTGGGTAACGCTGCTTCGAGGGTGGCTGTTGTCGATTTGTTCCTGGTTCGAGTCCAGGTAGGGGCGAGGAGAGGGACGGAAGCTATACTGTTACACTGGCAATACTAAAGTGCCTATAAGAACATCCAATCGTCAAAGGTATATGAAATACAAATGGTATAGAGAGAAATAGTCCTATAATAACTACAACCTAAAACTTCTTACCTGGGAATATTGAAGACTCATGTTAAAAGGAACCACCAGCTTTCATATGTTCTC
Organism: Oncorhynchus kisutch; assembly: GCF_002021735.2. NCBI lineage: Eukaryota > Metazoa > Chordata > Actinopteri > Salmoniformes > Salmonidae > Oncorhynchus > Oncorhynchus kisutch. The sequence goes on along the minus strand of NC_034192.2, from coordinate 298,110 downwards.
ATGTTCTGAGCAAGGAACTTAAACTTTCTTACATGGCACATATTGCACTTTTACTTTCTTCTCCAACACTTTGTTTTTGCATTATTTAAACCAAATTGAACATGTTTCATTATTTATTTGAGGCTAAATTTATTTTATTGATGCATTAAAGTTAAAATAAGTGTTCATTCAGTATTGTTGTAATTGTCATTATTACAAATACATGTATTTATTTAATTAAATACATTTTTTGGTCCTCCAATAATCGGTATCGGTATTGAAAAATCAGTCGGTCGACCTCTAGTTGGGACCTTTAAAAACCCCTAGGTTTTCACTGAATGAGGGGAACATTTGAGAAAGAGAGCGAGACAGCTAGAGAGAGGTGAGAGTGAGACATAAGGAGAGAGAATGAAAAAAACTAAAAACACAGAGACCGAACCACAGAGCATAAGGAACAAGAGGGAGAAAGATAGACTTAGCAACAGAACAAGAGAGAGATTGAATAACAGCATGATAGTAGGAAGGATTGTGACTGAGTGGTGTTCCAGCATCATTAGGTGGAGAACAGCTGCTGGGTATAAAGGTAGAATGTGAATAATGTGGACAGAGTGGCACCTGGTTGGGGGAACCACCACTCATTGGAAGGCTGTACCACTGTCAGCTCTTAGCTCCTAACTCTGGTCTGGTCTGGTCTGGACTAGGCTGTACCACTGTCGGCTCTTAGCTCCTAACTCTGGTCTGGTCTGGTCTAGCCTGTAGCGCTGCCAGCTCTTAGCTCCTAACTCTGGTCTGGTCTGGACTAGGCTGTACCACTGTCAGCTCTTAGCTCCTAACTCTGGTCTGGTCTGGTCTAGCCTGTAGCGCTGCCAGCTCTTAGCTCTTAACTCTGGTCTAGCCTGTAGCGCTGCCAGCTCTTAGCTCCTAACTCTGGTCTGGACTGGTCTAGCCTGTAGCGCTGCCAGCTCTTAGCTCCTAACTCTGGTCTGGTCTGGTCTAGCCTGTAGCGCTGCCAGCTCTTAGCTCTTAACTCTGGTCTAGCCTGTAGCGCTGCCAGCTCTTAGCTCCTAACTCTGGTCTGGACTGGTCTAGCCTGTAGCGCTGCCAGCTCTTAGCTCCTAACTCTGGTCTGGACTGGTCTAGCCTGTAGCGCTGCCAGCTCTTAGCTCCTAACTCTGGTCTAGCCTGTAGCGCTGCCAGCTCTTAGCTCCTAACTCTGGTCTGGACTGGTCTAGCCTGTAGCGCTGCCAGCTCTTAGCTCCTAACTCTGGTCTGGTCTGGACTAGGCTGTACCGCTGTCAGCGGGGAGAGAGAGGAGAAAGGGATGGGGAGAGGGAGAGAGAGGATAGAGAGGGACAGGAGAGAGGGACGGGGAGAGAGGAGAGAGGGACGGGGAGAGAGAGGAGAGAGGGACAGGGAGAGAGAGGAGAGAGAGGGACGGGGAGAGAGAGGAGAAAGGGATGGGGAGAGAGAGGAGAGAGGGATGGGGAGAGAGGATAGAGAGGGACGGGGAGAGAGAGGAGAGAGAGGATAGAGAGGGATGGGGAGAGAGAGGAGAGAGAGGGACGGGGAGAGAGAGGAGAAGGGATGGAGAGAGGAGAGAGGGATGGGGAGAGAGAGGAGAGAGGGACGGGGAGAGAGAGGAGAAAGGGACGGGGAGAGAGAGGAGAAAGGGACGGGGAGAGAGAGGAGAGAAGGATGGGGAGAGAGAGGAGAGAAGGATGGGGAGAGAGAGGAGAGAGGGACGGGGAGAGAGAGGAGAAAGGGATGGGGAGAGAGAGGAGAAAGGGATGGGGAGAGAGAGGAGAGAGGGATGGGGAGAGAGAGGAGAGAGGGATGGGGAGAGAGAGGAGAGAGGGACGGGGAGAGAGAGGAGAGAGGGATGGGGAGAGAGAGGAGAAGGGATGGGGAGAGAGAGGAGAGAGGGATGGGGAGAGAGAGGAGAGAGAGGGAAGGGGAGAGAAGGAGAGAGGGACGGGGAGAGAGAGGAGAGAGGGACGGGGAGAGAAAGGAGAGAGGGACGGGGAGAGAGAGGAGAGAGGGACGGGGAGAGAAAGGAGAGAGGGACGGGGAGAGAGAGGAGAGAGAGGGACGGGGAGAGAGAGGAGAGAGGGACGGGAGGATTGAGAGGAGGGAGAGAGAGGAGGAGAGCGAATGGGAGAGAGAGGAGAGAGGGATGGGGAGAGAGAGAGAGAGGATGGGAGAGAGAGGAGAGAGGGATGGGGGGAAGAGAGGAGGGGAAACGGGGAGAGAGGAAGAGGAGGGAGGGGAGAGAGAGGGAGGAAGAGAGGATGGGGAGAGAGGAGAGAGGGATGGGGAGAGAGGGGAGATGGGATGGGGAGAGGGAGACGAGAGAGGGAACGGGAGAGAGGGATGGGGAGAGAGAGGAGAGCGGGAGAGGGAGAGAGATGAGAAATTGATTGATATCTGTAGCATTTCCCCAGGCAGGAAAATTCCATTCCCAACAAATTCTAACACAAGTGAACACACACACACCACACACACACACACCACACTTTCGGTAATTAAATCTGACTAATAAAAAAAATTCTCACAAGCAAAACTGTCGCAACCGACCCCCCTGAGAATAATGGAAATGGTAAAGATTTACTGTGCACTTTGCTTCACTGTTTAGGGACCATTAAGAGACATCAGGGAGCTTAAGAGAAGATGAAAACACAGTCTACTATCTTCTCTTGGTATGTGAGACACAGTGACCACAGGCAGAGTATGAACAGAACCGAGCACAGTGGGAACTAAAGACAACTTGGAGTTTTATTTACACTTTATAACAGTGTGTCTTCAACCCCTTTGAAAAACACACCGGATTGATTCCCTTTGGATTTACTCCGATGTCCCAAACGGCTCGCCCAGCGCCTCAAGGTTGGTCAAGGAGTCTTCGCCCCAGCTGCCTATTTTTATCCTGACAGTAAATGGAGTGATGACGACATCTGCCAAAAAATTAACTTGTCTGACCTCTCACCTCTGATCTTAAAACACTTAAGCGTGAGAGAGAGGAGTGAGGGAGAGACAGGGAGAGAGAGAGAGAGGAGCAGGTAAGGTGGGGAGAGACAAGGTCAAAACTCTCTCTCAGGTAGATTGCTGTCTGTTGTGGTCGACCTGTTTGCCTCGTACAGAATTCTGCTACAGTATGGAAAGAATCGAGCGGGTGATGAATTCACAGCATCCTATACGTGTCAGAATCTATTTCCATAATAGCGTACGGCGTGGCATTGGGGGCTGCACATTTAGGGAGATCCCTGCTTTCTGAGAAAGGTGGGAATACAGACTGATTAGGGGGAAACCTGGCAAAAACCCCTCTATTTCAGAAACAGCCCCTGGAGCCACAGGGCCTACTGCTTGACGCCTATTGTCGGTGCCGTGCGCCTTAGGACCAACTTAACCACAGCAGAGAAAGCTATGTCATTACCAAAAAGCAATCTTCATAGTATTTCTAAAATCACCCCCCTCCCCCTACATTATAAATTCTGCCGTCTCTGAAAAAACATGTCATGAAATTGCAAAGCACTCGGCTTGTAAGAATTACTGGGCCTGGGCTTTGAAGTGCTCTTCAAGGGGCTGTGGGCCTTAATGTGGGGAGAGAGGAGAGGAGAGGGAGAGTGAGCGAGAGTGCGAGAGAGCGAGAGAGAAGAAAAGAGGATAAGAGAAGGAGAGACAGCGAGAGAGAGAGCGAGAGACAGAGAGAGAGAGAGAGAGAGAGAGCGAGAGAGAGAGAAGAAAAGAGGATAAGAGAAGGAGAGACAGCGAGAGAGAGCGAGAGACAGAGAGAGAGAGAGAGAGCGAGAGAGAGAAGAAAAGAGGATAAGAGAAGGAGAGAGAGAGAGGGTTGGAGGGAGAGAGTGAGGGAGAGGGTCACAGGGGGTGATTCTGGTCATATTTGCTTGCCTGCTGAAAATAACAATCCTGTTTTTCCTAACGAGCACATAACTCGCTCGGTGGGAAACATCGGCCAATTAAAAACTAAAAAAAGGCCCCACATTGCTGGTTCATCTGAAATCATAAAAAAAGAAGAAAAAAAGATGACTAAAACTGTACTTGAACGCAAAGACTGCAGTACTACCAGCCGAGCTGCAGCTTTAGCTACGTTTCCTAAACTGTGTGTCTCTATCCTGTTCTGGTTCTTCACATGTGCTTTCCACGCTTCCCACTGTTATCAGGCTAATCAACCCTGTCTGTGCCAGTGTGTTTCCTGTCAATCACACTAGTCGTCACGGTGATCACATAGGTTACATGGCACATCATCAGCGCTCTACATAACTTCCTCCGGGGACATGGGGGATATATGCAGCTACATGGAGGGGGATCAGCAGGAGGAGATCTGTTCTGATCATGCTCCAACACCTGAACATCTCCTGGGTGGGTGGTGTGTACGTACATGGCATTAGTGAGGGGTTATGTCGGGTGCCAAAGGCTGCCAAGCTCCAACGTGATAGGATTGTCACGCTCACGGCGACGCAGGGCTCAGATTGGCTCTAAATGAATGAATTATCGCAATAAGACAAATTAAGTGATGACGAAAGTCAATTTCATGGCCTCTGCCAAAGTCAAGTGGCACTGGAAAGAGGAATGGGGGATACCTAGTCAGAATGCATTGAGTCTTCAGCATTGACCCCAACCCCTCTGAATCAGAGCGGTGCCTTAATGGACATCCACGTCTTCTGCACCCGGGGAAAGGTGGGTTAACTGCCTTGTTCAGGGGAACAGTGGGTGAACTACCTTGTTCAGGGGAACAGTGGGTGAACTGCCTTGTTCAGGGGAACAGTGGGTGAACTGCCTTGTTCAGGGGAACAGTGGGTTAACTGACTTGTTCAGGGGAACAGTGGGTTAACTTCCTTGTTCAGGGGAACAGTGGGTCAACTGCCTTGTTCAGGGGAACAGTGGGTCAACTGCCTTGTTCAGGGGAACAGTGGGTCAACTGCCTTGTTCAGGGGAACAGTGGGTCAACTGCCTTGTTCAGGGGAACAGTGGGTCAACTGCCTTGTTCAGAGGAACAGTGGGTCAACTGCCTTGTTCAGGGGTACAGTGGGTCAACTGCCTTGTTCAGGGGTACAGTGGGTCAACTGCCTTGTTCAGGGGAACAGTGGGTTAACTGCCTTGTTCAGGGGAACAGTGGGTTAACTGCCTTGTTCAGGGGAACAGTGGGTTAACTGCCTTGTTCAGGGGAATTGTGGGTGAACTGCCTTGTTCAGGGGAACAGTGGGTTAACTGCCTTGTTCAGGGGAACAGTGGGTGAACTGCCTTGTTCAGGGGAACAGTGGGTGAACTGCCTTGTTCAGGGGAACAGTGGGTGAACTGCCTTGTTCAGGGGAACAGTGGGTGAACTGCCTTGTTCAGGGGAACAGTGGGTTAACTGCCTTGTTCAGGGGAACAGTGGGTTAACTGCCTTGTTCAGGGGAACAGTGGGTTAACTGCCTTGTTCAGGGGAACAGTGGGTTAACTGCCTTGTTCAGGGGAACAGTGGGTTAACTGCCTTGTTCAGGGGAACAGTGGGTTAACTTCCTTGTTCAGGGGCAGAACGACAGATCTTTACCTTCTCAGCTTGGGGATTTGATCCAGCAACCTTTCGGTTACTGGCCCAAAGCTCTAACCACGAGGCTACCTGCCGCCCCATGAGATCCCCACCCACCCCCACCTCGTTATGGAACACACACTAGTGAATGTGTGATTGAGTGAATGACCAAGAGAGAAAGAGAGTGATTGAACCAATTAAAGCAAAGTGTCTTGGTGTGATGATGCAACACGCTCATTAACCCCTGCTCTGTCCAACCAACTCCTCGTTCCCACGAGGCATGGGACCATGCACACAGTTACATTGAATGACAGCCTCCCGTCCTATTCAAGGAGCCAAAAGGGGATAGGCGCTGGAGCCAGCCTTTGGCAGACTCCTCTACGGCTGTAGTGTGTAGTCATCCATGAAGTCAGCCTCGAACTAGTCCCGTCTCTCACACACACACACGAAAACACAAACCAAAACAACCCAGTCAAAATATCAGACAACACACTCCCCCCCCCACACACACACACCTGTCTCCACGTCCTGGGTGGTGTCCGTGATCTCAGTGACATATACAGCTCTGTAGTTGGCTGTGCACTCTTTCTCACCCCTCACACACTCCCCCCCCCCACACACACACCTGTCTCCACGTCCTGGGTGTAGAAGTGCATGGTGTCCGTGATCTCAGTGACATATACAGCTCTGTAGTTGGCTGTGCGCTCTTTCTCCCCCCTCACACACTACCCCCCTCACACACACACCTGTCTCCACGTCCTGGGTGTAGAAGTGCATGGTGTCCGTGATCTCGGTGACATATACAGCTCTGTAGTTGGCTGTGCGCTCTTTCTCCTCCATCACGTGCACCACCTCCTCCACCTTCTTCTCCTCATAGTTGGCCCAGATCTGAGGGGGGGGAAGGTCACATGATTAGGGTGAAGCATGACAGAACACTCCCTGTTCTTATGTGTAATATAATGATATCATTAATATGAGGTCTTTCTCGTTAAATTGGGATCTACTTGTAGGACAAATGAAATAATATACAGTTCCCTGTCTGACTGAAGACCACAGGAAAAAGGACCTTTCTCATGTCTAAACCTCCAGCTAAGCATGCCAGTTCCTTATTATACGGCACATGATCAAACATCTAACATACTCAAAACAAACCCAAACCAGACATCAAACTACTACTTGAATCACTGCCAACTCCAACAGAACAATTAATTTACACTCCTAAATGACTCCCATTACTTGATTCAGGACCTGTTTTGGTGACAAAGGGAAATACGGTCTAGAACAAACAACCCCTAGACCGGAGAAACATGGGTCTGTTATCTAACAGCAACACCAATCCCCTGTGGGACAACCTCTCTCCCTCTTTCCCTCTCTTCACCAGAGTGTTTTTGGTGTGGAAACCAGGTCAGCTTCTCTCCAAGGTTGGCCCTCTGTCGGGAGGGCAGGAGGCTCATTAAGGGAAGAGTGTTCCGCTTGGGGCCACAAATCAAACACTATGGACGCACAAACACACACGAAAACACACACATGCGCGCATGACAACAGCCACACAAACGCGTGTGAGGGACAGGATGACAAGAGCTCCCTATTCATCTCTCCTCCAGCTGATGATCTGAGGCTCCTGCTGATGGGGTCACTGAACCCCACTGCCAGGGAGAACAAGTGGAACACAACTTCACAACAACTAAAGTCTCCTTTCCTTGTGTAACTCCACAAGACATCTGGTTCTACTCCTTTCATTCCCCCCCGCCAGGGAGAACAAGTGGAACACACAAGTCTCCTTTCCTTGTGTAACACCACAACACATCTGGTTCTACTCCTTTCATTCCCCCCCGCAGGCTGTTGTGTTGACTTGGAGGTAAAAAAAAAAAAAAAATGTTTGTGGTTTTTATATAGTGTAGCGATATCAAATCAAATGTTATTTGTCATATGCTTTGCAAACAACAGGTATAGACTAACCGTGAAACGCTTAAAGGCCCTTCCAACAACAAGTTTGCAAAAGTAATAACGAGGAATAAATACAATGAGTAACGATAACTTGGCTAAATAATAGTTATTACGCATAGATAATAAACAGCGAGTAGCAGCAGCCGTATGGCTTGAAGCTGGTCAGGAACCCTCTGGTCCCAGACTAGGCAGCCTTATGGCTTGAAGCTGGTCAGGAACCCTCTGGTCCCAGACTAGGGAGCGGTATGACTTGAAGCTGGTCAGGAACCCCCTGGTCCCAGACTAGGCAGCCTTATGGCTTGAAGCTGGTCAGGAACCCTCTGGTCCCAGACTAGGCAGCCTTATGGCTTGAAGCTGGTCAGGAACCCTCTGGTCCCAGACTAGGCAGCCTTATGGCTTGAAGCTGGTCAGGAGCATTCTGGTCCCAGACTAGGCAGCCTTATGGCTTGAAGCTAGTCAGGAGCATTCTGGTCCCAGACTAGGCAGCCGTATGGCTTGAAGCTGGTCAGGATCATTCTGGTCCCAGACTAGGCAGCCTTATGGGTTGAAGCTGGTCAGGAGCATTCTGGTCCCAGACTAGGCAGCCTTATGGCTTGAAGCTGGTCAGCAGCATTCTGGTCCCAGACTAGGCAGCCTTATGGCTTGAAGCTGGTCAGGAGCATTCTGGTCCCAGACTAGACAGCCGTATGGCTTGAAGCTGGTCAGCAGCATTCTGGTCCCAGACTAGGCAGCCTTATGGCTTGAAGCTGGTCAGCAGCATTCTGGTCCCAGACTAGGCAGCCTTATGGCTTGAAGCTGGTCAGCAGCATTCTGGTCCCAGACTAGGCAGCCTTATGGCTTGAAGCTGGTCAGGAGCATTCTGGTCCCAGACTAGGCAGCCTTATGGCTTGAACCTGTTCAGGAGCATTCTGGTCCCAGACTAGGCAGCCTTATGGCTTGAAGCTGGTCAGCAGCATTCTGGTCCCAGACTAGGCAGCCTTACGGCTTGAAGCTGGTCAGGAGCATTCTGGTCCCAGACTAGGCAGCCTTATGGCTTGAACCTGTTCAGGAGCATTCTGGTCCCAGACTAGGCAGCCGTATGGCGTGAAGCTGGTCAGGAGCATTCTGGTCCCAGACTTCGCACTCTGGTACCGCTTGTCACCAGCTTTTAGCAGCTGGCTAATTAATTAACTGTGTGGTATCATCAGCTAATTACCTTCACAAGTTCTCTCTCTGCCTCCCTCTCCCCCTCTGAGCAGTGTTACATGCTGACTAGACCAGGCACGGGCGTGAGTCTGCGTGTGCCATCGTGCGCATGTTAATTTTGTCCATCCACACCAGATGCGATCAGGACACGCAGGTTAAAATATCAAAATTAACTCTGAATCAACTATATTAATTTGGGGACAGGTCGAAACACATGAAACATTCACAGCCATTTAGCTAGCTAGCTTGCTGTTGCTAGCTAATTTGTCCTGGGATATAAACATTGGGTTGATATTTTACATTAAATGCATAAGGTCTTTTTTTTCTGGGTCTTTGTAGAATTTTGACCCATTTTAAGTCACATTTTCTCTACTCCGACATGTAATCCACTGATAAGAGGAAATCTAGTTAGTTTCCAGTAAGCTCTCTTCCTTCAGGCTTCTTCTTCTTCTGACTTTATGTGTGGACTTCAGTTCATCTTTCAATCACCCACGTGGGTATAGGCTCCTAAAAACCAATGAAGAGATGGGAGAGACTTGTAGCACGTCAATCGTTAAAAATATAACCAAGTTCTATTTTAGCGCTTGGCTACGCAGATGCTCATTGACGCGAGCGATCAGTTTGGAGGAAATGACTGAATAACATGTATGTGTAGATTTATTTCGCAATGCTGGCGCATGTAACGCGATGCACGGTGTGGTCAGCATGTTAGCATGGTAGGCTAATTACACACAGCGTTTTATAGGCCTTTTTCGGCATGCTAGCACTAACCAATTACATCTGACGTGTGCAGGGCAAGACATTTACAGTCCCATTTCACTACTGCAATGAGTCGTGCTAGTGAATCGGCTTACTGCCTGCTACCTTGAATCATTGGGAACAAATATTTATTATACAACAAGTGACACAGTGCGCAAGCCGAGCGAGCCTTGGCGGGTGCCCTGCCCACCTGGAGACAAAAGACTGGGTCAAACCACCCAATTACATTCAATTGTTTCTTCATGGTGCCAAACAAAGGGAAGGGAAAAAAATTTTGAATAATTTTGTGGATACGACTGACCAGGAGTTAATTAAGACCCAAACATGGCCACACTTCACAAACTTCCACTGGTCTTTTCCCCTGATTTTCCCTGATTTTCTCCATCCCTCTGAAACTATCTGCCACCATTGTCGCAACCCCTATTACCAGCCTGTTCAACCTCTCTTTCATCTCGTCTGAGATCCCCAAGGATTGGAAAGCTGCCGCAGTCATCCCCCTCTTCAAAGGGGGAGACACCCTGGACCCAAACTGTTACAGACCTATATCCATCCTGCCCTGCCTATCTAAGGTCTTCGAAAGCCAAGTCAACAAACAGGTCACTGACCATCTCGAATCCCACCGTACCTTCTCCGCTGTGCAATCTGGTTTCCGAGCCGGTCATGGGTGCACCTCAGCCACACTCAAGGTACTAAACGACATCATAACCGCCATCGATAAAAGACAGTACTGTGCAGCCGTCTTCATCGACCTCGCCAAGGCTTTCGACTCTGTCAATCACCATATTCTTATCGGCAGACTCAGTAGCCTCGGTTTTTCGGATGACTGCCTTGCCTGGTTCACCAATTACTTTGCAGACAGAGTTCAGTGTGTCAAATCGGAGGGCATGCTGTCCGGTCCTCTGGCAGTCTCTATGGGGGTGCCACAGGGTTCAATTCTCGGGCCGACTCTTTTCTCTGTGTATATCAATGATGTTGCTCTTGCTGCGGGCGATTCCCTGATCCACCTCTACGCAGACGACACCATTCTATATACTTTCGGCCCGTCTTTGGACACTGTGCTATCTAACCTCCAAACAAGCTTCAATGCCATACAACACTCCTTCCGTGGCCTCCAACTGCTCTTAAACGCTAGTAAAACCAAATGCATGCTTTTCAACCGGTCGCTGCCTGCACCTGCATGCCCGACTAGCATCACCACCCTGGATGGTTCCGACCTAGAATATGTGGACGTCTATAAGTACCTAGGTGTCTGGCTAGACTGCAAACTCTCCTTCCAGACTCATATCAAACATCTCCAATCGAAAATCAAATCAAGAGTCGGCTTTCTATTCCGCAACAAAGCCTCCTTCACTCAAGCCGCCAAGCTTACCCTAGTAAAACTGACTATCCTACCGATCCTCGACTTCGGCGATGTCATCTACAAAATGGCTTCCAACACTCTACTCAGCAAACTGGATGCAGTCTATCACAGTGCCATCCGTTTTGTCACTAAAGCACCTTATACTACCCACCACTGCGACTTGTATGCTCTAGTCGGCTGGCCCTCGCTACATATTCGTCGCCAGACCCACTGGCTCCAGGTCATCTACAAGTCTATGCTAGGTAAAGCTCCGCCTTATCTCAGCTCACTGGTCACGATGGCAACACCCATCCGTAGCACGCGCTCCAGCAGGTGTATCTCACTGATCATCCCTAAAGCCAACACCTCATTTGGCCGCCTTTCGTTCCAGTACTCTGCTGCCTGTGACTGGAACGAATTGCAAAAATCGCTGAAGTTGGAGACTTTTATCTCCCTCACCAACTTCAAACATCAGCTATCTGAGCAGCTAACCGATCGCTGCAGCTGTACATAGTCTATTGGTAAATAGCCCACCCTTTTCACCTACCTCATCCCCGTACTGTTTCTATTTATTTACTTTTCTGCTCTTCTGCACACCAATATCTCTACCTGTACATGACCATCTGATCTTTTATCACTCCAGTGTTAATCTGCAAAATTGTAATTATTTGCCTACCTCCTCATGCCTTTTGCACACATTGTATATAGACCCCCCCTTCGTTTTCTACTGTGTTATTGACTTGTTAATTGTTTACTCCATGTGTAACTCTTTGTTGTATGCTCACACTGCTATGCTTTATCTTGGCCAGGTCGCAGTTGCAAATGAGAACTTGTTCTCAACTAGCCTACCTGGTTAAATAAAGGTGAAAAAAATAAAATAATAATAAAAAATAGATATTAAAGGAGTCAATACCCACAATGCAGTGGGGCTTCAGCAGAGGGTAATGACATGTCTGGGCTTTTAATCAAACCTGCAGGACCAATCCGAGTGACACAGATTAGCATGTCACTGTTCATGACAACTGTCACCGTGGTGGCGTCTCTGTGGGGGTTTGGGAGTCGTTCATGACGATTCAGGCCAAGTGACCTCTGACACGTTGGCCCACGTCACGCCGCCGCAGTGGCAAGGGAACAGGAGGAGAGAACACACCCAGAATGCCAATCACAGCGCTGCATTCACAACGACTATGCAGAAGTGGCCTTCCACATGGTGCTCTCCCCCACACACATTCTCCCCCGCTGTGCCCTAGGTGGATGACCTTCCGTGAGCAACCGACCATTCCTGTTTGTTCCACTTGAACGCAGGTATGTGACTGCTGTTGCTGCTTGGACACAGAGACGTGAGAGAGCGAGAGGAGTTAGGGTTTCCGAGCTGCAAATCATCAGTCCTCTACTGCTGAAAAGGAAAACTGTTCTATAAGGACAACAGTGTTCCAAAAGGAGGACAACAAGTGTTCCAAAAGGAGGACAACAAGTGTTCCAAAAGGAGGACAACATTCCAAAAGGAGGACAACATTCCAAAAGGAGGACAGTGTCCTAAAGGAGGACAGTGTTCCAAAAGTAGGACGATAACAAACAGTGTTCCAAAAGGAGGACGACAACAACAGTGTTCCAAAAGGAGGACGACAACAACAGTGTTCCAAAAGGAGGACGACAACAAGTGTTCCAAAAGGAGGACAGTGTTCCAAAAGGAGGACAGTGTTCCAAAAGGAGGACAGTGTTCCAAAAGGAGGACAGTGTTCCAAAAGGAGGACAGTGTTCCAAAAGGAGGACAGTGTTCCAAAAGGAGGACAGTGTTCCAAAAGGAGGACAGTGTTCCAAAAGGAGGACAGTGTTCCAAAAGGAGGACAGTGTTCCAAAAGGAGGACGACAACAACAGTGTTCCAAAAGGACAATACCAGTGTTCAAAAGGAGGACAACAACAGTGTTCCAAAAGGAGGACGACAACAAGTGTTCCAAAAGGAGGACGACAACAAGTGTTCCAAAAGGAGGACAGTGTTCCAAAAGGAGGACAGTGTTCCAAAAGGAGGACAGTGTTCCAAAAGGAGGACAGTGTTCCAAAAGGAGGACAGTGTTCCAAAAGGAGGACGACAACAACAGTGTTCCAAAAGGACAATAACAGTGTTCAAAAGGAGGACAACAACAGTGTTCCAAAAGGAGGACAACAACAGTTTTCCAAAAGGACGACAACAACAGTGTTCCAAAAGGAGGACGACAACAACAGTGTTCCAAAAGGAGGACGACAACAGTGTTCCAAAAGGACGACAACAACAGTGTTCCAAAAGGAGGACGACAACAACAGTGTTCCAAAAGGAGGACAACAACAGTGTTCCAAAAGGAGGACAACAACAGTGTTCCAAAAGGAGGACAACAACAGTGTTCCAAAAGGAGGACAGCAACAGTGTTCCCAATAGGAGGACAACAACAGTGTTCCAAAAAGACGACAACAAGTGTTCCAAAAGGAGGATGACAAGTGTTCCAAAAGGAGGACGACAAGTGTTCCAAAAGGAGGAGGACAAGTGTTCCTAAAGGAGGACAACAACAGTGTTCCAAAAGGAGGACGACAAGTGTTCCTAAAGGAGGACAACAACAGTGTTCCAAAAGGAGGATGACAAGTGTTCCTAAAGGAGGACAACAACAGTGTTCCAAAAGGAGGACAGTGTTTCAAAAGGAGGACAGTGTTCCAAAAGGAGGACAATGTTCCAAAAGGAGGACAATGTTCCAAAAGGAGGACAGTGTTCCAAAAGGAGGACAGTTTTCCAAAAGGAGGACAGTGTTCCAAAAGGAGGACAGTTTTCCAAAAGGAGGACAGTGTTCCAAAAGGAGGACAGTGTTCCAAAAGGAGGACAGTGTTCCAAAAGGAGGATGACAACAGTGTTCCAAAAGGAGGACAATGTTCCAAAAGGAGGACAATGTTCCAAAAGGAGGACAGTGTTCCAAAAGGAGGACAGTGTTCCAAAAGGAGGAAAGTGTTCCAAAAGGAGGACAGTGTTCCAAAAGGAGGACAGTGTTCCAAAAGGAGGACAATAACAGTGTTCCAAAAGGAGGACACTGTTCCAAAGGTTCATAACAGAGTTCAAAAGGACAATAACAGTGTTCAAAAGGACAAGTGTTCAAAAAGACAACAACAGTGTTCCAAATGGAGGACAACAACAAGTGTTCCAAAAGGAAACACCATGGGGGGTAAAGTAGCAAGCTATTAGGACACTGTGACCTTCAGTACCCCGCTGAATGATGTGTAGCCTGCGCACACACACGGTTGAAAACTGAGACCTACTTGCTAATGTGAAGGCAGGGTCCATTGCTGTAATGGTCTCCTTCATGATGGAAGACAGACACTCTTACACACTGAAGCCACATGAAGAATGATGTGATGCTGGTGGTGGATGCTGGTCCATGTTGACTCCAATGCTTCCCACAGTTAGGTCAAGTTGGCTGGAGGTCCTTTGGGTAGTGGACCAATCTTGATACACATGAGAAACTGTTGAGTGTGAAAACCCCAGCAGCGTTGCAGTTCTTGACACAAACCGGTGCGCCTGGCACCTACTACCACACACCGTTCTAAAGCACTTAAATCTTTCCTCTTGCCCAGTCACCCTCTCAATGGCAGACACACACAACTCATGTCTCATGGTTAAAAATCCTTCTTTAACCTGTCTCCTCCCCCTCATCTACACTGATTAAAGTGGATTTAACAAATCAATAAGGGATCATAGCTTTCACTTGGATTCACCTGGTCAGTCTATGTCATGGAAAGAGCAGGAGTTCTTAATGTTTTGTACAGCAGGTGTGTGACACACAATAATAGTCTGTGGCTGAGTTGAACATGATGTCTAATCATAATCAGTAACCCCCACCATTCAGAGTAGGGCCCCTACAGCACACCGCTGCCATAGTAACTGATGGGTATGGCTGAGTACACTGGTATCAGCATGTTATTAACACACCCAGGTCCACATGGCATGGGGTTTAACATGGGATAATCATGCTATGCTAGTGAAGCATGAAGTCAGTAGTGACAAATGGTAAGTGATAGGCTTTGGTTCAACTAAGGGTGAAATGTGCCTTGCAGATGTCACAGCCAAACCCCTTGAGGTACTGAAGAGTAGACTGACTGTTTTACTAAAACCACAATCCGGCATTATATACAAATGTGGAAAGAAATATGCAAATGAACTCATTAATAACGAACAAAGTTAAAAACACTGCAGAGTGTGAAGAGTGTGTGAAGAGAGTCTGGAAGGGCTTGCAGCATTACTGGTATAGACTGGAATGGGAGGTCATTTAGAATGTCCTGGCAGACTAAGAGACATTACATTCAGAGAATTCCCTTTTTCCACACAAGCACACTGCCTTGTTCACGTGTTCACACACACTCCCCGGGAACCAGGGGGATGGGGACATTGGGAACATTGATTAAAGGTGACAGCATGTCAATTCCAATAGTGTGTGTTCGGCCAGGGGGAGACCAAATCTCCATCAACACCCAGAGCACAGACACACACACACACACACACACACAGGTGCATACAAACACACACACTAGGGCAAACACACACACAAACACACACTAGGGCAAACACACACACATAAGAAGAGTGAGATAAGGGTAGTAGGGTGCACAAGGACACACACACACAGGTTGGATGAATCCACACTGCTGTCATTGTCTGTTCTACACTACACAGTGAACTATCACTCGAGGTAGGATATGCCCACAGACCTCCACATCAGCTTCAGTCTAAACCATTTTCAACAACCCTGCTACTCCTTCTCTGGTGTAGGCTATACACTAGCATACTTATCTCATACTGGTTTTAACAAACTACTCTACCCAGAAGCCTTTGCCCTTAACTTCAAGTACTTTGCTTGCAGCCTGCTGAAACAAGTTTTCAAACCTATCACACAATGAAAAGTACAGCACTATTCGTTAGCAATTGAGGTAATTGACATTTTGAAAATATGCAGCTGTGGAACAGCTAGTCATATCTGTCTAGAGCTGGAGGAGAACATGAATGTAGGGACAGCGTATGGAGCAGCCTCTCTCCAGTTACACCACCCACATATGTAGTTTCATTGTTAATTCATTATTCAATAGTGCTCTGCAAACAATACAAATCAATACAAGTGCTTGTTATTAATAAAAGTGCCCTTTGCAGATCAATCTAAGCCTCTATTACGTTCCTAATGAAGGGGCCTTGAGAAGTGAATGCCTCACTAAATAAATGGCTGCCCTCTTGTCATGTTTCCCTTCGAGTCTACATCTTATATGATGAGTGAACCTTGAACGTTCGTCACCAAACACTCAGAGAAAACAAACTGAGCCCAAACTATGCTTGTTTGATGGGAGACACGAGACAAAGCCCCCCAAGAAGATTCAATAAAGTAAATATAGGCTACATGTTCACCTGAACTTCAAAACATTCACACCTAGTTCCCAATCCCACATTCAATAACAAAGATGCATCATTCCTCCAATTCAATCGTCCAACGACAAGCTATTCACTCAGGTCAGGACATAACAAACCACTACCTCATCTCCACTAGACTTGATTGGTAAACCAATTCCAATACCAGGCTTTCCTTACAATGTTGAGCACAACGTTGTATTAATGAGTAGTGATATTAGGTTGATGGGGTTGGTGGGCCTGTGGGTGACCCCGGATTCCTCTGGCTCAACCGTTGCCATGGTGTGTCAAGGGAACTATTCGAGGCTGGAAATGATGAACCAGCCTGGTGAATCAGAGTGCCACTCCAGCCAGCCAATCCATCCCACCACTATACCACTCAGGGGGCTCGATAGTGCAGCTGTGATGCATCCCATGTAAGAACACGGTCATACACAACCTAGGCCTGGTACGGGACCGCCAACACAATGACAATCCACACAACGCTTTCTGTAATGGGGACGCGATCTAAGTCTACTATGCATTCATCAGCCACATAGAATATGAATGACAATGACATGAATTAATACAATCATTGTATTTGTATGGACAACACACTCTGGCAAGCCGTGCAACGCTTACTGTACATGACAGTGTGCAACACCGAGACCCACACAACACACCTCGATGACCTGTGGTGTGATGGAGTAGTGCACAATTTACTGATGGCGCTTTACATACATGTGTACAGCCATGTTAATGAACTGTTAAGAGGACAGAACATGACATCTATACACAGTGCATCCATCATGGAACAGCTGTATTAGTACTGACTAGAAGCATGTTTACAGCCATGTTAATGAACTGTTAGCAGGACAGAACATGACGTCTATACACAGTGCATCCATCATGGATCAGCTGTATTAGTACTGACTAGAAGCATGTTTACAGCCATGTTAATGAACTGTTAGCAGGACAGAACATGACGTCTATACACAGTGCATCCATCATGGATCAGCTGTATTAGTACTGACTAGAAGCATGTGTACAGCCATGTTAATGAACTGTTAGCAGGACAGAACATGACATCTATACACAGTGCATCCATCATGGATCAGCTGTATTAGTACTGACTAGAAGCATGTTTACAGCCATGTTAATGAACTGTTAGCAGGACAGAACATGACGTCTATACACAGTGCATCCATCATGGAACAGCTGTATTAGTACTGACTAGAAGCATGTTTACAGGAATTATTATCGCTGGTAAATGTTTGAAAAACATGCACAGTGGGGGAGGAATCTGTAAAGTGCTTGGCTGATTGGCACATGGGAGGATATGAACAAGACCAATATCTACAGTGTGTGTGTGTGTGTGTGTGTGTGTGTAGCCAGAATGTGCGTTTACACAATCTCAATAGCTGTTTTAATAAAACCATCGATCAAAAACAGGGAGGCATAAAATCCCCTCTCACTTGTCTTAAGGGCAAATGTTAATTTTTCAACCATCTGGGTGATGAGAGGGGTGGTAGCTGGTGGAGCTTAGAGAGAGATGGGTTGACCATGACTGATTCGATGACAAAGACCGATGTTCTCGTCAGGTAACACACGGGGAGATGTGGGTTGAACGGTGAATTATTTGACTGATTGCAATCACTTAAGGTAAAAACACAATCCTCTGATCAAGACGAGCACAGAGCAGGTGCCTCGTAGCAATTTTCTTATTTGGTGCTAATTATATTTCCTCCTGACCCAACAACGAAAGAAAACTACAGGGCTCGTCTCTGATTGGATGGGTGCCTGATCGACAGGTGTCATTGGGGACCCACACACCAGTACACTGGGGACAACAGTAGAATGTGAGGACTGGTTATCCTGGGACATTAACCCAATCACCAAGGTTAAACAGGGGGTGGTTAAGCAATAAGGGTGGATGTTTGTGTGTGATGATTTACGGTATCTGTATGTTAGTATGTGGGCCACGTGGCTCTCACCTCACTGCTTTGAACACAACACCGTAATAAAACACACATGTAGTCCACACACGCATACGTAGTCCACACACACACACACACACACACACACACACACACACACACACACACACACACACACACACACACACACACAGCCTTGGGAAGAAAGGGGGGGACAGGAGGGTGAGCTAGGACAGTGCCTTCACACACTGGAACAACACAATAACACGCTGGCTTATTGGCTAAGGACACACTGAAACACAATAGCCCAACATAGACGGCAATTTAACAATACTATACTAGGGCTGGGCCTATATACATACCAATCCCAACACACTAGGGCCGGGCCTATATACATACCAATCCCAACACACTAGGGCTGGGCCTACATACATACCAATCCCAACACACTAGGGCCTATATACATACCAATCCCAACACACTAGGGATGGGCCTACATAGATACCAATCCCAACACACTAGGGCCTATATACATACCAATCCCAACACACTAGGGCTGGGCCTACATACATACCAATCCCAACACACTAGGGCTGGGCCTATATACATACCAATCCCAACACACTAGGGCTGGGCCTACATACATACCAATCCCAACACACTAGGGCTGGGCCTATACACATACCAATCCCAACACACTAGGGCCTATATACATACCAATCCCAACACACTAGGGCTGGGCCTACATACATACCAATCCCAACACACTAGGGCCTATATACATACCAATCCCAACACACTAGGGCTGGGCCTATATACATACCAATCTCAACACACTAGGGCTGGGCCTATATACATACCAATCCCAACACACTAGGGCTGGGCCTATATACATACCAATCCCAACACACTAGGGCTGGGCCTACATACATACCAATCCCAACACACTAGGGCTGGGCCTATATACATACCAATACCAACACACTAGGGCTGGGCCTATATACATACCAATACCAACACACTAGGGCTGGGCCTATATACATACCAATACCAACACACTAGGGCTGGGCCTATATACATACCAATCCCAACACACTAGGGCTGGGTCTATATACATACCAATCCCAACACACTAGGGCTGGGTCTATATACATAACAAACCCAACACACTAGGGCCTATATGCATACCAATCCCAACATGCTAGGGCTGGGCCTATATACATACCAATCCCCACACGCTAGGGCTGGGCCTATATACATACCAATCCCCACACACTAGGGCTGGGCCTATATACATACCAATCCCAACACACTAGGGCTGGGTCTATATACATACCAATCCTAACACACTAGGGCTGGGTCTATATACATAACAAACCCAACACACTAGGGCCTATATGCATACCAATCCCAACATGCTAGGGCTGGGCCTATATACATACCAATCCCCACACGCTAGGGCTGGGCCTATATACATACCAATCCCCACACACTAGGGCTGGGCCTATATACATACCAATCCCAACACACTAGGGCTGGGTCTATATACATACCAATCCTAACACACTAGGGCTGGGTCTATATACATAACAAACCCAACACACTAGGGCCTATATACATACCAATCCCAACAGGCTAGGGCTGGGCCTATATACATACCAATCCCCACACACTAGGGCTGGGCCTATATACATACCAATCCCAACACACTAGAGCTGGGCCTATATACATACCAATCCCAACACACTAGGGCTGGGCCTATATACATACCAATCCCAACACGCTAGGGTTGGGTCTATATACATACCAATCCCAACACGCTAGGGCTGGGCCTATATACAATCCAATCACAACACACTAGGGCTGGGCCTATATACATACCAATCCCAACACACTAGGGCTGGGCCTATATACATACCAATCCCAACACACTAGGGCTGGGCCTACATACATACCAATCCCAACACACTAGGGCTGGGCCTATATATAAACCAATCCCAAAACACTAGGGCTGGGTCTATATCACAGCACAGGAAACCACTGTGGCTCAGCCCACTCATCCAAGAGGTGTAGGGTGTAGTAGCACCTGGGGTCAGCTTTTAATATTGTGCACTAATAGATTGGGGGAAGGGAAGCTGATCCCAGATCTGCCATGTAAGACTTCATTCTTTTCAAAAGGCTTAACTCCAATGCCCACCCACCTCACACGTAAACCACACAGATACACACAGGCAGACACACACAGCGACGGTCTAACAAGCCGTGAGCTCTAACAGCCATAATCCCTTTTTCCCACCCAGTCTCTCCCGGACAGCATCGAAATCTCCAGGACAAGACGGGAGAGAACGCAGAGACACCTGGATGTGGTTACTTAGCAAATAGATTATGCATTAAAACTGAACAGGTGGTGCGGCTGGTGAGTATCGGGGGGGTGAGGAAAGGAGTGAGCAGCGAGAGAGGAGGGTGAGTGAAATGAGGGGGGAGAGAGCAGGGGAGAGATTGAAAGAGAGAGAGACTCTCCTTAACCTCTCATATCACAGCCAACATGTCCGTAGACTGTCAACAGTGGGCAGCGGTGGGCTCCTCAACCCCCTGACTTACATGACTCATTTCAGAAAATGACCCTTAAGCTCTCTCTGGTTGTAGCCCTTTTAACTTTTTCAAATTGACACAGGAGCTCATCCACCGTTCACTTTACTGGTTCTGGGTTAGAACTTGGCGCTTGAGTGCGAAGGAGTTTACCGTGGCGGACGCTATCGCCACCTGGATACTGAGGTGACCACAGCATGGCGTAACCATGGAAACAGGAGGAAAAGCATGCATGCGGAAAAATCTTGTGACACATGCAAAGATGAAGACACACATGAAGACACACACACACACCTCTGTTTTGATGCGACCCGGGCTCTCTCCATCATTCACATGAACACACACTACTCCCTCTTTTACCCACACATACGTTAGCCCACTGGGGGAACCATTATAACACATGGAGCCTTATGCAACGCGGTCGTTTTCTGCTAGCGGTGTCAAACGGCGGTCATTAAGGCCACTCTCCCTTCCCAGTGTATCACCACTCTCCCTTCCCAGTGTATCACCACTCTCCCTTCCCAGTGTATCACCACTCTCCCTTCCCAGTGTATCACCACTCTCCCTTCCCAGTGTATCACCACTCTCCCTTCCCAGTGCATCACCACTCTCCCTTCCCAGTGTATCACCACTCTCTTCTCAGTGTATCACCACTCTCTTCTCAGTGTATCACTACTCTCTTCTCAGTGTATCACCACTCTCTTCTCAGTGTATCACCACTCTCTTCTCAGTGTATCACCACTCTCTTCTCAGTGTATCACCACTCTCTCTTCCCAGTGTATCACCACTCTCCCTTCCCAGTGTTTAACCTCTCTCTCTCTTCCCAGTGTATAACCTCTCTCTCTTCCCAGTGTATAACACCTCTCTCTCTTCCCAGTGTATAACACCTCTCTCTCTTCCCAGTGTATAACACCTCTCTCTCTTCCCAGTGTATAACCTCTCTCTCTCTTCCCAGTGTATAACACCTCTCTCTCTTCCAGTGTATCACCACTCTCCCTTCCCAGTGTATCACCACTCTCCCTTCCCAGTGTATAACCTCTCTCTCTCTTCCCAGTGTATAACACCTCTCTCTCTTCCCAGTGTATAACACCTCTCTCTCTTCCTAGTGTATAACCTCGCTCTCTCTTCCCAGTGTATAACACCTCTCTCTCTTCCCAGTGTATAACACCTCTCTCTCTTCCCAGTGTATAACACCTCTCTCTCTTCCCAGTGTATAACACCTCTCTCTCTTCCCAGTGTATAACACCTCTCTCTCTTCCCAGTGTATAACACCTCTCTCTCTTCCCAGTGTATAACACCTCTCTCTCTTCCCAGTGTATAACACCTCTCTCTCTTCCCAGTGTATAACCTCTCTCTCTTCCCAGTGTATAACACCTCTCTCTCTTCCCAGTGTATAACACCTCTCTCTCTCTTCCCAGTGTATAACACCTCTCTCTCTTCCCAGTGTATAACACCTCTCTCTCTTCCCAGTGTATAACACCTCTCTCTCTTCCCAGTGTATAACCTCTCTCTCCCTTCCCAGTGTATAACACCTCTCTCTTCCCAGTGTATAACACCTCTCTCTCTTCCCAGTGTATAACACCTCTCTCCCTTCCCAGTGTATAACACCTCTCTCTCTTCCCAGTGTATAACACCTATCTCCCTTCCCAGTGTATCACCACTCTCTCTTCCCAGTGTATCACCACTCTCCCTTCCCAGTGTATCACCACTCTCCCTTCCCAGTGTATCACCACTCTCCCTTCCCAGTGCATCACTACTCTCCCTTCCCAGTGTATCACCACTCTCTTCTCAGTGGATCACCACTCTCTTCTCAGTGTATCACCACTCTCTTCTCAGTGTATCACCACTCTCTTCTCAGTGTATCACCACTCTCTTCTCAGTGTATCACCACTCTCTTCTCAGTGTATCACCACTCTCTCTTCCCAGTGTATCACCACTCTCCCTTCCCAGTGTATCACTACTCTCCCTTCCCAGTGTTTAACCTCTCTCTCTCTTCCCAGTGTATAACACCTCTCTCTCTTCCCAGTGTATAACACCTCTCTCTCTTCCCAGTCAGTGTATAACCTCTCTCTCTTCCCAGTGTATAACACCTCTCTCTCTTCCCAGTGTATAACACCTCTCTCTCTTCCCAGTGTATAACACCTCTCTCTCTTCCCAGTGTATAACACCTCTCTCTCTCTTCCCAGTGTATAACCTCTCTCTCTTCCCAGTGTATAACACCTCTCTCTCTTCCCAGTGTATAACACCTCTCTCTCTTCCCAGTGTATAACACCTCTCTCTCTCTTCCCAGTGTATAACACCTCTCTCTCTTCCCAGTGTATAACACCTCTCTCTCTTCCCAGTGTATAACATCTCTCTCTCTTCCCAGTGTATAACCTCTCTCTCTCTTCCCAGTGTATAACCTCTCTCTCTCTTCCCAGTGTATAACACCTCTCTCTCTTCCCAGTGTATAACACCTCTCTCTCTTCCCAGTGTATAACACCTCTCTTTCTTCCCAGTGTATAACCTCTCTCTCTCTTCCCAGTGTATAACACCTCTCTCTCTTCCCAGTGTATAACCTCTCTCTCTCTTCCCAGTGTATAACACCACTCTCCCTTCCCAGTGTATCACCACTCTCCCTTCCCAGTGCATCACCACTCTCCCTTCCCAGTGCATCACCACTCTCTTCTCAGTGTATCACCACTCTCTTCTCAGTGTATCACCACTCTCTTCTCAGTGTATCACCACTCTCTTCTCAGTGTATCACCACTCTCTTCTCAGTGTATCACCACTCTCTCTTCCCAGTGTATCACCACTCTCCCTTCCCAGTGTATCACCACTCTCCCTTCCCAGTGTATCACCACTCTCCCTTCCCAGTGTATCACCACTCTCTCTTCCCAGTGTATAACATCTCTCTCTCTTCCCAGTGTATAACACCTCTCTCTCTTCCCAGTGTATAACACCTCTCTCTCTTCCCAGTGTATAACACCTCTCTCTCTTCCCAGTGTATAAACACCTCTCTCTCTTCCCAGTGTATAACACCCCTCTCTCTTCCCAGTGTATAACACCTCTCTCTCTTCCCAGTGTATAACACCTCTCTCTCTTCCCAGTGTATAACACCTCTCTCTCTTCCCAGTGTATAACCTCTCTCTCTTCCCAGTGTATAACACCTCTCTCTCTTCCCAGTGTACAACACCTCTCTCTCTTCCCAGTGTATAACACCTCTCTCTCTTCCCAGTGTATAACACCTCTCTCTCTCTTCCCAGTGTATAACACCTCTCTCTCTTCCCAGTGTTTAACCTCTCTCTCTCTTCACAGTGTATACACCTCTCTCTTCCCAGTGTATCACCACTCTCTCTTCCCAGTGTATCACCACTCTCTCTTCCCAGTGTATCACCACTCTCTCTTCCCAGTGTATCACCACTCTCTCTTCCCAGTGTATCACCACTCTCTCTTCCCAGTGTATCGTATCACCACTCTCCCTTCCCAGTGTATCACCACTCTCCCTTCCCAGTGTATCACCACTCTCCCTTCCCAGTGTATCACCACTCTCCCTTCCCAGTGTATCACCACTCTCCCTTCCCAGTGT
>NC_034192.2:176393-266393 GCF_002021735.2 Oncorhynchus kisutch | reverse complement strand
GACAGACAGACAGCTAGGCTAGCTAATCCAGACAGGACTACCCCTTCCACACTTTCCTCCCTCCATCCATCCATCCCCTCTTTCCTCCATAGACCGGGGGACAGTGACAGCACATGAAAAAAGGCCCATTTATTCCCGCATTAAGGAATGGCGTTTTCTGTCAGCTCCTAACCCCCCCTCACTCTAACCTTAACCCATGGTGTGTGTTAGTGCATGTGTGTGTTAACTTGGTATGTGTGCGTGTGCTCCTCAATGTGTGTGGAAGTGAAAGCCAGTGCAGATTTACGGGCGGCTATAAAAGCCCCCATGGTGCCCCCAGAGGGGAGAGGTGGAGAGTGACCATGTGATTGATGCTGTGAGGACCTTAACTTAACGGCCTGCTACAACTCTGGAGGGGATGGACTGTCAGGGCCTGGGAAGTGGTAGGTGAAAAAACATGTCGAGAGACCAACACAGAGGCAGGCAATCACACACTGATACAGATGGGCACTTGGCAACACAGATAGGCCTAACAATGAACACACACACAGGTAAAACAATGACAAGTCCAACTCAATTCTCTCGCAATAAATGCCCCTATCGAATGAGTTCAGTTAGTTAGTGAGTGAGTGAGAGAGAGAGGAGAGAGGGGAGAGAGAGAAAGAAATTCATTTAGGAGTGGAATTGGCTGAGGATCTAAGAATAGTCCTAGCCTTCTACAGAGGAGGGCCCTCTCTCTTAATCTCTTGGTGAGAGCAGGTAATAAAGAGAATTGATGAGCCGTTAGATCCTGAGTTATGCCCCAGTCCTACAGTAGGACCCCCCCATCTAAAAGCTGTCTGGGAGGGGGGGGGGGGGGGACCTCACAAAACCACACAGGATGCAGTCTTTACATGTCAGTCTGTGTGGTGTTCGTGTTAAACCCCAGAGCAGACTGGACATGGAACCAGGAAGTGCATTGCAGTACTAGGCACCACTGCCTGTGGCCTAGCTACCTAGTGTAGAGTAGAGGCAATTACCTAGAACTAAACGTGTTAACTTTGTACTCCCTGTAGTTCTCATATTGATACACTAAACAAAAATACAAACGTATCATGTAAGGTGTTGGTCCCATGTTTCATGAGCTAAAATAAAAGACCCCAGAAATGTTCCATATACGCAAAAAGCTTATTACTATCACATTTTATGCACATATTTGCTTACATCCCTGTTAGTGAGCCCCTCTCTTTGGCCAAGATAATCCATCCACCTGGCATACTGTATCAAGAAGCTGATTAAACAGCATGATCATTACACAGGTGCACCTTGTGTTGGCGACAATAAAGGCCACTCTAAAATGTGCAGGTTTGTCACAACACAATGCCAAAGATGTCTCAAGTTTTAGAGAATTTAGCAGTATGTCCAACTGGCCTCAAAAGCGCAGCCCACGCCAGCCCAGGACCTCCTCATCCGGCTTCTTCACCTGCAGGATCGTCTGAGACCAGCCACCCGGACAACTGATAAAACAGTTGGTTTGCACAACCAAAGAATATCTGCACAAACTATCAGAAACCGTCTCAGGGAAGCTCATCTGCGTGCTCGTCGTCCTCACCAGGGACTTGACCTGACTGCAGTTCAGCGTTGTAACCGACTTCAGTGGGCAAAGGCTCACCTTCAATAGTCACTGGCACGCTGGAGAAGTGGGCTCTTCACAGATGAATATCGGTTTCAACTGTACCAGGCAGATGTGTGGGCGAGAGGTTTGTTGATGTCAACGTTGTGAACAGAGTGCCCCATGGTGGAGGTGGGGTTATGGTATGGGAAGGCTCAAGCTATGGACAACGAGCACAATTGCATTTTATCGATGGAAATTTTAATACACAGAGATATGGTGACGAGATCATTGTCCTGAGGCAGGCCCATTGTCCTGAGGCAGGCCCATTGTCCTGAGGCAGGCCCATTGTCCTGAGGCAGGCCCATTGTCCTGAGGCAGGCCCATTGTCCTGAGGCCCATTGTCCTGCATTTAAATTGACTGATTTCCATATATGAACTTTAATCTTTGAAATTGCTGCGTTTATATTTTTGTTCAGTGTATTTATATCAAATCCAAGTATACAGCAAAAAACTAATGACCTCACTCTCCAAATGTACATGCACTGTACCCACCTAGCTGGCACAAACAAATCACAAGATGGTTATTATTATGGCAACCATTGTGTTGCAGCCAGGAAACCTGATCTAACGTTACCTCGGTCCCCACGGGAGTGCGGTGGCATGAGCTGCACAGCCAGCATCAGAGGTGTCAAAGGCAACTAGCGCCTGTCAGAGCCGGTTTACGTGACGTGGTGGGGGCCATTTTGAGGCAAAGTCACATAAGGTGCCTTAGTCTCCAGGAGGACTGAGTGACTCATTAAAGTGGAACTAATTACAAGTGGGGTTGAGACGCTCCCAAAAGCAGGAGAGAGCATTTAAATGGCGCCCCGGAGAAACAAATATTTAGCATTTCATTAAAGGGAAGAACAAGGAGGGAAGGAGGGAGTCGTACTGCCCACCCGTATTAAAACCAGTTAAATGTAGCTGGGAGAGGAGGCCTTAAAACATGTCTTGTCTAAGTGTGTGTGGTGTGTGTGTGTGTGTGTGTTCATGCTTGTGTGTGTGTGTGTGTATTTGTTTGGCAATTGCCCACAATTTAAAATAAATTACAGACGGGCGATTAGAGAGGACACCTGAAGCGAGGATGAGAGTGGGAGGTCCTGCTGTTTTCGTGGCGCTGCCTCTACACTCACCGAAACGTGTAAATGTTAGCATAGCGCGGGGAAATGTCAGAGGCAACTTCTATTACGCAAGGAAAGTACGCTCATCTCTAGGAGACAGAACACGTCTCCTTCCTGAGGGGTATGATGGCTGCATGCTCCCATGGTGTTTATACTTGCGTACTGTTGTTTGTGCAGATGAACATGGTACCTTCAGGCGTTTGGAAATTGCTCTCAAGGATGAACCAGACGTGGAGGTCTACAACGTGGAGGTCTAGGCTGATTTCTTTTGATTTTCCCATGATGTCAAGCAAAGAGGCACTGAGTTTGAAGGTAGGCCTTGAAATACATCCACAGGTACACCTCCAATTGACTCAAATGATGTCAATCAGCCTATCAGAAGCTTCTAAAGCCATGACATAATTTTCTGGAATTTTCTAAGCTGTTTAAAGGCACAGTCAACTTAGTGTATGTTAACTTCTGACCCACTGGAATTGTGATACAGTGAATTATGAGTTTAATAATCTGTCTGTAAACAATTGTTGGATAATTACTTGTGTCATGCACAAAGTAGATGTCCTAACAGACTTGCCAAAACTATAGTTTGTTAACAAGAAATTTGTGGAGTGGTTGAAAAATGAGATTTAATGACTCCAACCTAAGTGTATGTAAACTTCCGACTTCAACTGTATTTATTTACACACACACCATGCACACATATATAGTAGAAAAGCGGTAAAAAATGTTTTTAGATAGATATGTCCTTCAAAGATGAATGGGTTAACCAAAAAAAAGAAATAAAATAAAAATATAAAAATACCAAAAGTCATTAGAGCGACAAACAAATGTATTTGTTGATTTCCCATAAATGAGGAGCATAACCATCTATGAGATTATGGTTGACCTAATATGATGTCATAATATCATGTTGCTGCTTTCAAAACTCATCTCATTCCTTTGGAGGTGGAGGAAAATAAGGAAGGACCAGTCCGGGGCAGAAGATACCCTATAGTGTCTCAGGAGGACAAAATGCACCACCACCGCCAACATTCATCCTTCATCCTTACACGCCCGATTAAGTCAGCTTGGATGAATGGGGGGGTTATGAGAAAAGAGCAAGGGAGAGATGAGAGAGCAAGGAGGAGGAGAAGGGGAAGAAAGAGGAAAGCCCCCATGAACAGGAAGGCAGGCTGTAAGGCAAGCAGTAAGGCAGTCAGTAAGGCAGGCAGTGCAGGGTTTGTGTTCCCTCTCTTTTGCAGTCTGCATACCCAAACATGTGTTAACCAGCAGTAATGCAATTCACAATGTCATCCCTCATTACACTCCCCACAACAATGTGTGCTCCCCTTCTCCCCCTTAACTTCCTATCCCCAACATCACCCAACAACAAACTGGGGGGAGAAGGTGTGGGGGGTCGCAAACCTGCCCCAGAGGACCTCGGCTATAAGAGCCTGCAGGAATCCCGCGGATGACTGGAGAAGGGCGAGTGGTGGGCCAAGGACACAGTCAAACAGACAACTGCACGCACTCACAGCCACAAGTGCACACACACAAGTGCACACACACACACTCACACAAACACGCATAAAACAACACACACTCCACAGGCTGTGAGGGCTGAGAGTTGCAGAGCTGACAGAATGCTGCAGCCTAGGTCTGAATGAGGAGGAGAGATGGGGATATACACACAGTTCTCCCTCCACCTTTCTTTCTGGCACCGTGGGGTACCAGAGGGCCAAGCCTGTCGCCTGCAGAGGAGAGCCACGTCCCTGGGGGAGTGGAGTGTGTGTGTGTGTGTGTGAGCGCAGGGCAGGGCAGACAATCAGATTATATAACATGTTAGTGGTATGAAATGTCCTCTGTCAGCTCTTAGCCTTTGTGTTGTGGGAGATGGATGTTGTGCACACACTGTTGAGGAAGAGTAAAGAGGGCAGGGGCACTCAGTCAGTATAGACACACAATGTATATTCACCTGCACACACACAACTACCACACACACACACACACACAATAGGGAACTAAATGTGGCAGACAAAGTCCTCTTACTCATGCCAACAGCGCTGGGTCTCCTACAGGTCACATCCCCCATTGTGTCCACCAGTCAAGGCACTGGAAAGAGCCCTGTCCTTACACACACTCTGTGTCCCCCTGTCACCGACAACACACACACAGCCTCGGGGTAGATGGCTCGACTACTACATGACTAGGGTTATTTCTGTGGTGTGTACCTGTGATTACCCACAGAAGGAGGGGTGCCCTGAAACCACACCACTCACAATAGGTCCATCTATTGCAAAGGGATGACTGTAGCGCAACAGCATTGCTCCTCTGGGATAGCATGTGACCATGTCGCTGCGCCGCCACATCACAAACAGAGCCTGCGTACAGACCTCAGCATATAAACAGCCCATGTATTCTGACTGCGCAGGGCGAACGCCTGAGGGGCCAAAGGCATTTCATTAACTAAGAGTCGCAGCCCTTATCAAATAGCCTTTCAACCACAACACAGACATATGGCTGGGGTGGGATAGGAGGCTATGTTATGTGTACGTTTCATGTTTTATGGGGTTTGCCATTGTGCTAATGAGCAGCCGGCCTATAACGGAAACCAGATAACAGTGTAATTAATCATTAATAAAATTATTGTCTTTGACTACCTTGGGATTATTATTAAACCTAATGTCTGACTACCTTGGGATTATTATTAAACCTAATGTCTGACTACCTTGGGATTATTATTAAATCTAATGTCTGACTACTTTGGGATTATTATTAAACCTAATGTCTGACTACCTTGGGATTATTATTAAACCTAATGTCTTTGACTACCTTGGGATTATTATTAAACCTAATGTCTGACTACCTTGGGATTATTATTAAAACTAATGTCTGACTACCTTTGTGTCAAAATCAGTGTTTTCCCTACTATCGCTTGCATTGTTTCATCAGTGTTTTCCCTACTATCGCTTGCATTGTTTCAGCAGTGTTTTCCCTACTATCGCTTGCATTGTTTCAGCAGTGTTTTCCCTACTATCGCTTGCATTGTTTCAGCAGTGTTTTCCCTACTATCGCTTGCATTGTTTCAGCAGTGTTTTCCCTACTATCGCTTGCATTGTTTCAGCAGTGTTTTCCCTACTATCGCTTGCATTGTTTCAGCAGTGTTTTCCCTACTATCGCTTGCATTGTTTCAGCAGTGTTTTCCCTACTATCGCTTGCATTGTTTCAGCAGTGTTTTCCCTACTATCGCTTGCATTGTTTCAGCAGTGTTTTCCCTACTATCGCTTGCATTGTTTCAGCAGTGTTTTCCCTACTATCGCTTGCATTGTTTCAGCAGTGTTTTCCCTACTATCGCTTGCATTGTTTCAGCAGTGTTTTCCCTACTATCGCTTGCATTGTTTCAGCAGTGTTTTCCCTACTATCGCTTGCATTGTTTCAGCAGTGTTTTCCCTACTATCGCTTGCATTGTTTCAGCAGTGTTTTCCCTACTATCGCTTGCATTGTTTCAGCAGTGTTTTCCCTACTATCGCTTGCATTGTTTCAGCAGTGTTTTCCCTACTATCGCTTGCATTGTTTCAGCAGTGTTTTCCCTACTATCGCTTGCATTGTTTCAGCAGTGTTTTCCCTACTATCGCTTGCATTGTTTCAGCAGTGTTTTCCCTACTATCGCTTGCATTGTTTCAGCAGTGTTTTCCCTACTATCGCTTGCATTGTTTCAGCAGTGTTTTCCCTACTATCGCTTGCATTGTTTCAGCAGTGTTTTCCCTACTATCGCTTGCATTGTTTCAGCAGTGTTTTCCCTACTATCGCTTGCATTGTTTCAGCAGTGTTTTCCCTACTATCGCTTGCATTGTTTCTGGAGAGATTTTGAGAAGATTTTAAAAATGGCATTCCGTCTTGACCAAAACAATCTAGGGGAAACACTGAATACTAGTTTTTACTTCCAACCTTCCTCAAAGCCTCACTCCCAGTACAGTAGACCCAATGAAACCTGTGTCCCTGACACAGCACCCTCCATAGCCCTGCATTATTCAAAGCAACCAGGAAACACACACACTCCCAGTACAGTAGACCCAATGAAACCTGTGTCCCTGACACAGCACCCTCCATAGCCCTGCATTATTCAAAGCAACCAGGAAACACACACACTCCCAGTACAGTAGACCCAATGAAACCTGTGTCCCTGACACAGCACCCTCCATAGCCCTGCATTATTCAAAGCAACCAGGAAACACACACACTCCCAGTACAGTAGACCCAATGAAACCTGTGTCCCTGACACAGCACCCTCCATAGCCCTGCATTATTCAAATCAACCAGGAAACACACACAGGATGTTAAAGAGGATGTCTCCCTTCATATCCCCCTCATACTTCAGTGTATGTTTACACAGAGAGAAAGACACAGAGTACAACGATGGCAGTGGCCCACACTCATTCATTTAAGATGAGGGGCTTAGCAGTTGAGGCAGAGTTCGCGCTATAGCGAAAGGTAAAGAGCTTTCTTGTGTTTATTCAAAGTTCACTGGTTATGACAGATTGTTTTGATACCGCTCCAAGAATCAATCGGCATCGCAATGCAAACTAGCTGCCAGAGCCCAGCGCTTGAGAAATGATGCGAGGCGGAATGTATTACACAATGTAGAGTTCTACTTTCTATCATCATATTACCCCTCGCTCTAATCCACTGCAGACGGACGCAAACTGAAAGAAT
This sequence comes from Oncorhynchus kisutch, assembly GCF_002021735.2. Taxonomy (NCBI): domain Eukaryota; kingdom Metazoa; phylum Chordata; class Actinopteri; order Salmoniformes; family Salmonidae; genus Oncorhynchus; species Oncorhynchus kisutch. The sequence continues at coordinate 258,971 of NC_034192.2, read as the reverse complement.
TAGCCAAATGTGGAGTCTGGTGACGCAGAAACAATGTCCCACCACTTTGTTGTTGTTGTTGTTGTTGTTGTTGTTGTATTCCGTGCGAAACAGTACGTGCTGTTCGGTAGCATGTTGACATCATCTCAAATGTCCTGGTTTACATGTTTCAGTTGGGTTTAATGATTATCTGACAGGATGTTTGACACATCTCCCACTTCAACAGTGCCATGTCAGCAGTGTCCTTGTAGAGGCTGTCCATTTGGACCCTATCAATGATCTTCCTGTTGTTGCTGGGTAGAGTTGTAGAGGGGTTATATCCTTCCTGTTTGGCCCTGTCTGGGGTGTCCTCGGATGGGGCCACAGTGTCTCCTGACCCCTCCTGTCTCAGCCTCCAGTATTTATGCTGCAGTAGTTTGTGTGTCGGGGGGCTAGGGTCAGTTTGTTATATCTTGTTATGTACTTCTCCTGTCCTATTCGGTGTCCTGTGTGAATCTAAGTGTGCGTTCTCTAATTCTCTCCTTCTCTCTTTCTTTCTCTCTCTCGGAGGACCTGAGCCCTAGGACCATGCCCCAGGACTACCTGACATGATGACTCCTTGCTGTCCCCAGTCCACCTGGCCGTAATGCTGCTCCAGTTTCAACTGTTCTGCCTTATTATTATTCAACCATGCTGGTCATTTATGAACATTTGAACATCTTGGCCATGTTCTGTTATAATCTCCACCCGGCACAGCCAGAAGAGGACTGGCCACCCCACATACCCTGGTTCCTCTCTAGGTTTCTTCCTAGGTTTTGGCCTTTCTAGGGAGTTTTTCCTAGCCACCGTGCTTCTACACCTGCATTGCTTGCTGTTTGGGGTTTTAGGCTGGGTTTCTGTACAGCACTTTGAGATATCAGCTGATGTACGAAGGGCTATATAAATAAATAACACAGGTGCTCCTGCCTAGTCATCAGACTGACAGGAGAGAGGATGAGCCGGTCAACTTCCACTCATGCTTAGACTCCAACATCAGCTCACCCACTTGATTCAACCAACAGGGTTTTTGTGAAAGGTTATAGGTTGCTTTGGAAATTAAAACCAGAGGTTTGGTGAGGCGCTGTGTGAATAGCCCAACAGCCTCTGTGGCTGCTTCCAGTGGCTCTCAATGTGCTTTCCAGGTATTTGGTGTGAAGGGGGGTGTCTAATTGGATAACTCTTTCTTTCATTCTCTGTGTCGCTGCCGTGGCTCCTGTCTGACACCGACTGCCCTCCATTTGTTAAATAAGCAGGTAACAATGAGAAGTGATGACCGCAATGGTCATATATATATATATATATAATCACTTGTAGAGAGACGCAATTAGTCTCAATTCTTCACACTGCCTAATGACATTTGGTATGAAAAAAATGATAATGATTTCACATCCGTGCCAAGCGTCTTCACAACGCTAACGGAAAGAGACCCGGGCCTGAATAAAATGGCTGAAGTAAAAAGTAATAACATGCCGGCTGAGCGAGAGAGGGCGATTTCCGTTAAAAGGAGAGCTAAATTGAAGAAGGAGCACCTGAAATTTCCAGCAGATTGACTCTCGAATTCGCTCATTAGTTCAAAAACGACTCCAAATGAGCTGTTTAATAATAATCCCCAGTGCGTTTTTGAGGTATCGCCATGGTGATAGGATCTCCCTCTGAGGGAGAAAGAGGGAGAAAAAGAAAGCAGAATGCATGACCACTGCTTTGAGGAAGGTACTAATAGATGGATAGAGAAGGCCTGTTCCTTGTAAGAGTCCTTGTATGTAACGGTATGCCCTCTATACAGGTCATCTTTAATTACCACATGATACAGCCTAGTTATGTTGATTCCATGTAAATCCCCTTGACTGACAAAACGGCCAGACAAGTACGTTTTCCATAGTAACACCAATAAATGGTAATAAGGCTAGGGAAAGAGATTAAATGCTATCACTAGGCTACCATAGTAACACCAATAAATGGTAATATCGCTAGGGGAAGAGATGAAATGCTATCACTAGGCTACCATAGTAACACCAATAAATGGTAATAAGGCTAGGGAAAGAGATGAAATGCTATCACTAGGCTACCATAGTAACACCAATAAATGGTAATATCGCTAGGGAAAGAGATGAAATGCTATCACTAGGCTAATCCAGAGTATTGAATATAGTAAACCAAGGTACACTTCCTCCAGCATGTGCTCAGGAAGAAGACACAGGCATATTAGGTTCACTAAAACCCCAATTATCTTGATTCATTCTCTGCTTGTTCTTGTTTAGCCAGGTGTGTAATGTGCTGACTGTGGATCAGCCTGTGCAGATAAGGCCATGGGGAGATCTCCAAAGCTTTGAGGCTATTTCTGACAACACTTCTAAAAAATAATACGTAATTGACAACCCATAGAGAGGGAGAAATGGGATGATTTTTGATTACGTGGAAACGTTTTGGCTTATGAAGCAAGCCACTTGACCCTTTGTGTGACTCAGTGTTGGTAATGGTGAGCAAGAGTTAAGATTGCTGTGTACCAACAAAAATCAGGACATGCTTACAGTGCTTGTCGGCCAAACACAGGACATGTTAACGTTGATTTCCCTTACATTACCAGAGACGCTCTGGCTAGTAGCTCTGTGTATTCAAACAGCCCCTGAGGCGGTGGAACAGTAGTCAGTCTCTCCTAACGCTTGGATTCCTCCCAAAAACCCAGCTGAAACCGGATTATGAACTTCAATCAGTCGTCCTCAAGGACGTGGTTTGGGAAGAGTTCCAACGTCAAACCCGGGGTACTTTTAAATTCTCAGACAGACGGATGCACGTTGACGGATGGATGTGAAACGAGACAGTACAGCGGTCGGCCAAGCTTTACCTCCCCAGGGATTCTGCTGTTCTTATAAGGTCACAGGCAATGCAGGTGCCAGAGACTCTCAAAATGGTATTCACACGAAACAGTACAAACCATACAGCCCACAACGCAGGCCATCTCACCCTCCCCTCCCACTGTCAGATGAAGGAAGGAAGTTCAGGGGAATAAGGTCATGACTGCATTTGTGAAGAAGCATGATTCCAGTTAATTACAGGTATTACGAGAATGATTAAGGAGAGAAGGGGGGGAAGACTGGGGAAAGATGGATGGGGAATGGTCTCTGTAGAAGGCAGAAAAAAGGGACTAAGATAGGGGGATCACCAGGAAGGTCATATAATCTTGCTCATCCCTCCTCTCTCTCTGAAGGCCTATCAGAGGAAGCTAATCTCTTTCACTACTGGGTAATTACAGCAGAAAACCACTTGCTCAACAGAAACAGGGGCTCTGGTTTTATCAAGGACCCATTCTTGATTTACTTCTTCATAATTAGGCCGCTCCAATTATCAGTGTGTTCGTTTTTTCCTCTATCACAGCCTACTGGCTGGGTGTGCTGAGGCAGGGGGCGGGGCTCCCATGGAGGAGTCAAACATTGACAAGAGCCAGAATTGCAAGTCAACAACAAGGAGGACAATGAAACCCACTGGGCTGCATAGCAACAAAAACAAAAAGAGAGCTTTGGTATTTTGAACTGATTGTTCTTTTCTCCCCGTCTCTCTTCATTTCAGAACACTTTCATTTTTGTGTTTGTGTGAGTGTTCTTGTGATTGTCCCTAGAGGTGCACCGGTGCCCTTACCGACATCATTCTTTGGGAACTCGTAAAACTAGGCCTGAATAGAAAAAAATTATGCTCCGTTCCAGTTTGAGCGCAATTGTTAGTGTACAAAACCCACCGTCCCCTCTCGCTCTCCCAGCATGTGAATAGTGGGAGTGTAACACATAAACACATGCAATGGCACTTGTTCGGCAGCAGGATACAGGCAGTGTTTCAGCAGACCTTGTTTACAGTGATGCTTCGTAAGCAGGAATCAGATTCTTCCATCATCCAGAGAGAAGTCCCGGTACACAAGAATGCTTTCACAAAACAAACAAGAGAAGGCATTAAAATGGGCCGGGGCATAGGAATAAAATGAGTAGTGCTTTGTTAAAACAACTTAACATGTAATTATAAGCTGGGTGGTTTGAGCCCTGAATGCTGATTGGCTGACAGTCGTGATATATCAGACCGTATACCACGTATAAACACTTATTTTTACTGCTATAATTCCGCTAGTAAACAGTTTATAATAGCAATAAGGCACCTCGGGGGTTTGTGGTATATGGCCAATATACCACGGCTAAGGGCTGTATGCAGGCACTCCTCGTTGTGTCGAGCTTCAGAACAGCCCTTAGCCGTGGTTTATTGGCCCTATACCACAAACCCCCTTGTGCCTTATTGCTTAAGTAAAAACGTGCTCCATCTATTCTCTAGACAGTGGTTAAGTCATGTTAGGGGTTTGGGGTGAAGATTAACAGTTAATTTGTCAAGGCAAGAAGCTAGAGAGACAGCTCTGACCACCACTGCACCCGCCAAGTCTATCTGTAGTGCATTACGTCTCAAAATGATGCAACCGCTCATCCAGATAGATGTGGCAGAACAGAATTAGGCATGTGGTGTGACCAGGCCTTGACCTTCCTATCTAAATGGGACACGGTTGAGCTGAGTCTTGCATAACGGAGGCAGACATCAATTTAAGAGATGCTGATCTCCGAGCCCAAATATGCTGATGGCCATAAAGATAAAAACAGAAGCAGACAACTTTGTGAGAGCTTTCATTTCAACCGTAACGACCTCCTCCCATTGGCGTCGTCGCGCAAAGAAAACCTCATATCGACAAAAGTCACTTGAGCTAAGCAGTTTAGTTTTAGGAACAAGTGCAAAAGCAGCAACACCCCTCCCCCCCCGTGCCCCGGTCCCTGCTCCCCCAGCGGTGGAAACTTTAATGAGGGTTTCTCTGGACCCCTCAGAGTCCACTTCATTACGCCAAGCCCCCTTTCTTGTTGGGGGATACGCCTGACACAGCAACAACAATTTCTCCCATATCCACAGCCAGGGGGGGCAATAAAAAGAGAGAGGGGGAAGAAGAGGAAGACGAGAGAGGAGGATGGTACACCTAGCGAAGGACGGCCCGGCTGCACTTCAGAAGAAAAAAAGCAGAGCGCTCAGCTTTTTCTTCGCCAGGTCCCAAAGGGTTAATTATATCCACAACCCATCCGCCTCTCGTCTGACCCCCAGGATGTACACAGCACACAAACCTCTGCCCCACACACATATACACACATACACACAAGGGGGGTGAGGGGCTGTTGTCTTTCGGCTCAAAGCCACTCAGGGAAACCCACTTCAAACACAATCACAGCCCTTGAGGGCCACAACTGACGGTTAGGCCAAGTAGAGAAAGAGAGAATCTCACTGTTGCCCTCTTAAGCTCTGCTCTCAATCAGGTCAGGTCTGAAACACGAAGCCAATCTGGCCTGTACTCCTGGACAGACGATGGAGAGGGACAGACTGGTAGGGAGGCCAAAAAGAGCTCTCTCTCCTCACCGTCGCCTCAGCAGACGACGTGCATCCATGGCACATCGTGGGAGATTAGATTTACTTTGTACTCCGGCCCCAGGTTCACTCCCTATCCCCACCACTCAGATGGATGTTCTCATATACTGCTGCTAGAGCCGTGATGGATTCAGAGGAAGGACAGGGAACACAGTCCCTGCTTGGCTCCAGCAGTAGATCATTCCAATGATAGGAGAAAAGCAGATGCGGCAGCTTTCCAAAGCGTTGGGCATAGCAGGGAGAGGTAGAGAGAGTGGTAGCGGGGATAGAGGACGGGCGAGACAGCTGGCCCAGGACTGAATTCATCTGGCATAATGAAAATGGAGGGAGAGATTGGGATCACTAAGAGAGAGGGCCTCCATCCATCAAAGGCCTGTGATAGGAAGGGAAAGGAGGCGTCAATGATAACGGGGGAATATGTGGCAATTCTTCTCCCCAAAGACGTAGCATCAGTCTCACCACTCTCATCATTGGCTGGCTTTCTCCATGTCACAGGTGAGATTGATGTATTTGGAGGAAATTGATATAGTATGATGAAGGACAGGGTCTCTCAGCGGATATTATGAAATGCCTTTTTAACTGTCTTGCTAACCATAGCATTCATGCCAACTAGCTGTTTAAAGTTAAGACAGGAACTGAGTGATGTCAACTAGTACTGGTCTTGGTGCCCAAGTCCACTGGACATTGTGATACCAACTAGTCTTGGAGTCCATGTCTTCTAGCTAACTAGCCCAACTTTTCAACAAATACTAACCCTATTCCAAATGATTTCACCATCTCTTAGCTCTTCAAAGTTTTGTTGTTGCCTACATTTTTCCCACATGGACCAGATATGCATAAATAAATGTTTTAAATATAGAGACCAAACGGACCCAAGGACTGCTAGACTCGAACAGCCCGAGGACAACTAGATCCGTTCAGTATAGACCTGGTCGGATCCAGACCCGATCCAATCCAAGTGAGGGAAGCAGCAGAAAAGTGTTTATTTTTAATTTTTAAAGATACTTAAACTTCTTATGGCTGCCATCCCGTTAATGGGATAATTGTCCTCAACAACCGCTGAATTGCATAGCACCACATTCAAAGAATATTACTGAAAATATTTATATTCATGAAATCACAAGTGCAATATAGCAAAACACAGCTTAGCCTTTTATTAATCCACCTGTCGTGTCAGATTTTGAAAATATGCTTTACAGGGAGAGCAATCCAAGGGTTTGTGTGAGTTATTCGATCGCTCAACAAACATTATGTACACCTAGCATCAAGTAGCTTGGTCATGAAAATCAGAAAAGCAATCAAATTAATCGTTTACCTTTGATGATCTTCGAATGTTTTCACTCACGAGACTCCTAGTTACACAATAAATGTTCCTTTTGTACCATCAAGATTATTTCTATATCCAAAATACCTCCGTTTGTTTGGCGCGTTATGTTCAGAAATCCACAGGAAAGAACGGTCACGACAACGCAGACAAATTCCACATCGTATCCGTAATGTCCACAGAAACATGTCAAAAGTTTTTTATAATCAATCCTCAGGTTGCTTTTAAAATATATAATCGATAATATATCAACCGCAACAGTCTTTTTCAGTAGGAGAGGGAAAGGCAATGGCTGCCCAAACTCTGTTCCGCATACAAAACGCTGCTGGCATACAATGACGCAATGTTATCTTTCTCGCTCATTTTTCAAAATAAAAGCCTGAAACTATGTCTAAAGACTGTTGACACCTTGAGGAAGCAATAGGAAAGGGAATCTGGTTGATATCCCTTTAAATGGAGCAAAGGCAGGCTATGGAACATGGAGTTTTCAAAATAGAAGCCATTTCCTGGTTTGATTTTCCTCAGGGTTTCGCCTGCAATATCAGTTCTGTTAAACTCACAGACAATATGTTTTCTATCCAATACTAATAATAATATGCATATATTAGCAACTGAGACTGAGGAGCAGGCCGTTTAGTTTAACTTATTCATCCAAGCTACTCAATACTGCCCCCCAGCCATAAGAAGTTAATAACCGGAGCTGATAAAGCACAAGAGGAGAGAGAGATGTACTGCTGTATCAGGCTGTAGAGGGACTGTACTGTGAGCGAGTGACACAGGGAGCAGGGAGGATGGAGAGACAAGAGACAGCAACCAAGCCATAGTAGACTAATAGTAGCTGCCATAGCTAGGTTATTTATCATCAAATATGATTACATAGTACCTGTCTTGACTACATCAAAACGGGAGAACGTAGTTAAGCTAGCTAACATTAGCTAGCTAGGCTAACTTAAGCTGCAGTGAATGAGCTTTCTAATCCTACTGTTACAAACAACAACAACTCCCTGCAGAATATTAAGTAGCAGCCTACCTGTTGGCTCTTGGACGTGGTAACCTATCCTCCCCCTTTAACTTTTCATTCTGTCATTTTAATTCAATCTTCCATTGATTAGACGTCTATCTTTTGCCACACAAGGAGGCTCTATGACTGTAGCCCATTGCCGATTTGATGATTTATGATTGGCTTAACAGGGTTCAATTCTCGGGCCGACTCTTTTCTCTGTATATCTCAATGATGTTGCTCTTGCTGCGGGCGATTCCCTGATCCACCTCTACGCAGACGACACCATTCTATATACTTCCGGCCCGTCCTTGGACACTGTGCTATCTAACCTCCAAACGAGCTTCAATGCCATACAACACTCCTTTCGTGGCCTCCAACTGCTCTTAAACGCTAGTAAAACCAAATGCATGCTTTTCAACCGATCGCTGCCTGCACCCGCATGCCCGACTAGCATCACCACCCTGGATGGTTCCGACCTTGAATATGTGGACATGATCTGACAATCATATCAGATCATACCCAGACCTGTGACAATCATATCAGATCATACCCAGACCTGTGACAATCATATTAGATCATACCCAGACCTGTGACAATCAGATCAGATGATATCCAGACCCGTGACAATCATATCAGATCATACCCAGACCCGTGACAATCATATTAGATCATACCCAGACATGGTGATTCATTAGGAATTCTGGATCTGGACCCGGGATCGGGTCTCCAGTATTCGGGTACAGGTGGATCCGTGAAGACCTATAGTTAGGATGAGCCCTAAAGCCCATGCAAACTAAGCCTGATGCTAATGGTTAAGTGCTAACAAACAAAGCACCCTCAGGGCTAACAAAGATTGTTAACCCCAAAACACTAACAAACAAAACACCCTCAGGGCTAACAAAGATTCCTAACCCCAAAACACTAACAAACAAAACACCCTCAGGGCTAACAAAGATTGTTAACCCCAAAACACTAACAAACAAAGCACCCTCAGGGCTAACAAAGATTGTTAACCCCAAAACACTAACAAACAAAACACCCTCAGGGCTAACAAAGATTGTTAACCCCAAAACACTAACAAACAAAACACCCTCAGGGCTAACAAAGATTGTTAACCCCAAAACACTAACAAACAAAGCACCCTCAGGGCTAACAAATATTCCTAACCCCAAAACACTAGAAAAACATGAGCTGGAGCACACCCAGAAAAATGATTTTGTGTGGAGGTGCTGACTAACGAAGAATAAACTATAAACTATAGTAAAGAGAATCACACACTCCATATATAACCCCAAAAAGCTAACAAACAAAAACACGGGGAAAACTGAGGACTTACCTTGTCTTTCCTGAGACGAGAGGCCTCCTCTCCGGATACCAGGGTCTTGTAGTAGGAGCTACGCTCGGCCGTGAAGTGGACCTTCGATAGGGCGTTCTCTACCAGCGCCACTGACAGGTTGACCCCCTCGATGTGAAGCCAGCCGATGAAGTTACCAGCCTTGTCCATACTCTCTACTTCCACCTCCACCTGCCAGAGAGGAGAGGGAGGAGACAGAAGAGGAGGGAGAAATGAGACTGGGTTAATGTACTGTATCAGGATTAGGTTTGGGATTCTATTAGAGAAAGCGAGGGAGGGTGCTCTGAAGCAGGAGACACTCTCCTGTCCTTAAATAGACAGATCATTGGAGGCCCCTGAGCTCGCTATCGATCTGAGAGCCTTGAGCTCGCACGAACACAGCTGATGTGGCAGCTCTCTCACTGTCAGTTGGCCTTCGCGCTGTTTTGGTCACCGCCGCCGCGCTCATCTTTCATGCACAATTACACCCAGCGGAGACACTCAGTGGGTTAGACCTCCAAGACGACTCAGGACCCCCAGATTGATCCCATTGGTCTCTGAGCCGTGGAGGCCTGTTTACAGGGACACCATATGAAAGGACTGGAAAAGTACTGGAATATAAAGGTCATGAAAATTTGCGTTTCAAAAAGTTAGGAAAAGAAAAGTCGGAAAGTGACTGAGCTGGAAAACTAATAGACCATGATTGTTTTTTAGGGGACAGCTGAGGAACATCTCATAGTTCTATAACAAAACACATCCATGATTAGCTGGAGCAGATCCATAATTGAATAGTATAATAGTAAACTTGTTTTCCCTCTTGACTTCAGCTGATGCCAACAACAACCTTAAAATAAATTATTTTCTAATTCAGTATCGAGTCCAAACTTCATCTACCAGTCTTTGGTTAAGACTTCAATACCGTTATAGAGTGAGGTTCCCACACATTTTCAAAAACTTTTGCAATTAGTGCGAGCCAAATTGCATTCCCTGTGGTGCTAACCCTGCTGCTGACAAAGTGCCGGGTATTTAACAACATTAGCCCTTTGGAGACAATAACCAAAATCTGCCTATTCAGGAGAATGACCTATTCATTACCTTTTGTTTCATAAAGCGTGGGAGGAGAGAAAGACAAATCAATGTGGCCTTGTTTTTCCCTCCCACGGCAGAGTGGGAGAGAGAGAGAGAAGAGAGAGGCCAGGTGTGGAGAAGACATACTGGAGAAAGTCAAACGATTAAGACACTGGCTGCTTAGCCTCTGTGGGCCCCGTGGGAAATCTGACGCAAATGCCTTGCTCCTCTGTGCCTTGTATCCACAGTCAAAGTAAAAAGCTTTTTAATGAGAGCATAATCTGCACTTTGATTAAACACAATAATGACAATATGCTGCGGTGGAAACAGGGACAAACATAGGACGTGTTTCCTGCTTTCTCCCCCAGCTCCTAGCTGGGTCTTGGGGGGGTTTGAGAGAAGGCGAGGGGGTCATGTTAAGTAATGTTGCCTCGTGGGGGGGAGGGGGGGTTCTGAGGCTTTCTGACCTGTCTAGGCATGCTTGGTTAAATGGGGTTGGATGTTATGTGTACATGCATAAGTTGAAGTGTGAGTGCAGGATCCCTCCCCACACTACACTACCATGTGTCTGTCTGGTTCAGTATACACACACACTGACTCAAGGTGTGTTTATGTGCCAATGTCACGTCCTCAACATGGTGTTAAGCGGACAGATCGACAAGGATTGACAACGGATGACAAGTTCCTCATCTCTTCCCCCCCCTCCCTCCCCCCCCCCCCCCCCCTCCCCAATTTCCCTTTCTCTCCCCCCCTACCCAATTTCCCTGTCTCTCCCCCTTTCTCTTCCCTCCCTTCCTCCCCATTCCCACCTCTCTCTAACTGGCCTGCCAGTTATACAACCAGGCTATTATAGACACACTGCACCTCCTACAACTTAAATGTCAAGCAGGGAGGTGAGGGGGGTGAGTGGAGGGAAAGGTCTGTAGTGAGCTGGAGCTAGCAGGGAGCAGGCAGCGCTCTCTCAGACAGGCTGATGCTCATTATCCTCTCCACCCCTCACTGGGTCTTCACAAACCACATGCCCAAAAAATGTCAGCAACCCAATGCTCGATGTCAGACAAAAATTGAGAGTGGAAATGAGTGGATGGAGGGGAGAAATGGAGAGAGGGAGAAGGAGAAATGGAGAGAGGGAGGAGAAACGGAGAGGAGAAATTGAACAATGTGGGGGAAAAGAAGTAGAGCAGTGGGATGTTTGGTACTAATCAGAGTAAATAGGAGTGTGTGTGTTATCCATCAGGAGCATCCTATTCACTATGGGCTGCCAAAGAAAATCACTTGCTTAATTTGAGCAATTGAGTACATATTCAATTTCAATGTGTCAAACTGGACCGATAATACAATCCATTACATTACCATTCAGCAGCACTATTCACTACCAGAGTAAAGAGGTACAGAACATACAGGTCAATAGGGAATGGAATTATGGTTCTATGGGGCCAAATATATTAGTCTCACACACACAGTTGTGGACATACACACACAATCGCTCCACACACACTTGGTAGAACACAAGAGGGATATTGATGCCAGTTGTATTGATGGCGCGTAAAGTCGGCCACTCCTCGGCGACAGCTTATTGCGTCTGTGTTTACAATCTCAAAAAGCTTTTCTGATCATTCGCTGACTCGGAGAGAGAGACAGACGCGGGACTCGGAGAGAGAGACAGACGCGGGACTCGGAGAGAGAGACAGACGCGGGACTCGGAGAGAGAGACAGACGCGGGACTCGGAGAGAGAGACAGACGCGGGACTCGGAGAGAGAGACAGACGCGGGACTCGGAGAGAGAGACAGACGCGGGACTCGGAGAGAGAGACAGACGCGGGACTCGGGAGAGAGAGACAGACGCGGGACTCGGGAGAGAGAGAGAGACAGACGCGGGACTCGGGAGAGAGACAGACGCGGGACTCGGGAGAGAGAGAGAGACAGACGCGGGACTCGGGAGAGAGAGAGAGACAGACGCGGGACTCGGGAGAGAGAGAGAGACAGACGCGGGACTCGGGAGAGAGAGAGAGACAGACGCGGGACTCGGGAGAGAGAGAGAGACAGACGCGGGACTCGGGAGAGAGAGAGAGACAGACGCGGGACTCGGGAGAGAGAGAGAGACAGACGCGGGACTCGGGAGAGAGAGACAGACGCGGGACTCGGGAGAGAGAGACGGGACTCGGAGAGAGAGTGGGGAGAAAGAGAGAGAGACAGTGGGGAGAAAGAGAGAGAGACAGTGGGAAGAAAGAGATAGACAGTGGGGAGAAGAGAGAGAGACAGTGGGGAGAAAGAGAGAGAGACAGTGGGGAGAAAGAGAGAGAGACAGTGGGGAGAAAGAGAGAGAGACAGTGGGGAGAAAGAGAGAGACAGTGGGGAGAAATAGTAAAGAGGGAGAGATAGTACAGAGGGAGAGATAGTAAAGAGGGAGAGATAGTAAAGAGGGAGAGATAGTAAAGAGGGAGAGATATTAAAGAGAGAGATAGTACAGAGAGAGAGATATTAAAGAGGGAGAGATAGTAAAGAGGGAGAGATAGTAAAGAGAGAGAGAGTACAGAGGGAGAGATAGTAAAGAGAGAGAGATAGTAAAGAGGGAGAGATAGTAAAGAGGGAGAGATAGTAAAGAGAGAGAGATAGTAAAGAGAGAGAGATAGTACAGAGGGAGAGATAGTAAAGAGGGAGAGATAGTAAAGAGAGAGAGATAGTAAAGAGGGAGAGATAGTAAAGAGGGAGAGATAGTAAAGAGGGAGAGATATTAAAGAGAGAGATAGTACAGAGAGAGAGATATTAAAGAGGGAGAGATAGTAAAGAGGGAGAGATAGTAAAGAGAGAGAGAGTACAGAGAGAGAGATAGTAAAGAGGGAGAGATAGTAAAGAGGGAGAGATAGTAAAGAGAGAGATAGTAAAGAGAGAGAGAGTACAGAGAGAGAGATAGTAAAGAGGGAGAGATAGTAAAGAGGGAGAGATAGTAAAGAGAGAGATAGTAAAGAGGGAGAGATAGTACAGAGGGAGAGATAGTACAGAGGGAGAGATAGTAAAGAGGGAGAGATAGTAAAGAGAGAGATAGTAAAGAGGGAGAGATAGTAAAGAGGGAGAGATAGTAAAGAGGGAGAGAGATAGTAAAGAGAGAGAGATAGTAAAGAGAGAGAGTAAAGAGGGAGAGATAGTAAAGAGAGAGATAGTAAAGAGAGAGAGATAGTAAAGAGGGAGAGATAGTACAGAGGGAGAGATAGTAAAGAGGGAGAGATAGTACAGAGGGAGAGATAGTACAGAGGGAGAGATAGTAAAGAGAGAGAGATAGTAAAGAGAGAGAGATAGTAAAGAGGGAGAGATAGTAAAGAGTGAGAGATAGTAAAGAGAGAGAGATAGTAAAGAGAGAGAGAGTAAAGAGGGAGAGATAGTAAAGAGAGAGATAGTAAAGAGAGAGAGATAGTAAAGAGGGAGAGATAGTACAGAGGGAGAGATAGTAAAGAGGGAGAGATAGTACAGAGGGAGAGATAGTACAGAGGGAGAGATAGTACAGAGGGAGAGATAGTAAAGAGAGAGAGATAGTAAAGAGAGAGAGATAGTAAAGAGGGAGAGATAGTAAAGAGAGAGAGATAGTAAAGAGAGAGAGAGTAAAGAGGGAGAGATAGTAAAGAGAGAGATAGTAAAGAGAGAGAGAGTAAAGAGAGAGAGATAGTAAAGAGGGAGAGATATTACAGAGGGAGAGATAGTAAAGAGAGAGAGATAGTAAAGAGAGAGAGATAGTAAAGAGAGAGAGATAGTAAAGAGAGAGAGATAGTAAAGAGGGAGAGATAGTAAAGGGGGAGAGATAGTAAAGAAGAGAGAGAGATAGTAAAGAGAGAGAGATAGTAAAGAGAGAGAGATAGTAAAGAGAGAGAGATAGTAAAGAGAGAGAGAGTAAAGAGGGAGAGATAGTAAAGAGAGAGATAGTAAAGAGAGAGAGAGTAAAGAGAGAGAGATAGTAAAGAGGGAGAGATATTACAGAGGGAGAGATAGTAAAGAGAGAGAGATAGTAAAGAGAGAGAGATAGTAAAGAGAGAGAGATAGTAAAGAGAGAGAGATAGTAAAGAGAGAGAGATAGTAAAGAGGGAGAGATAGTAAAGGGGGAGAGATAGTAAAGAGAGAGAGATAGTAAAGAGAGAGAGATAGTAAAGAGGGAGAGATAGTAAAGAGGGAGAGAGAGTAAAGAGAGAGAGAGTAAAGAGGGAGAGAGTAAAGAGAGAGAGATAGTAAAGAGAGAGAGATAGTAAAGAGAGAGAGATAGTAAAGAGAGAGAGATAGTACAGAGGGAGAGATAGTAAAGAGAGAGAGATAGTAAAGAGGGAGAGATAGTAAAGAGGGAGAGATAGTAAAGAGGGAGAGATAGTAAAGAGGGAGAGATAGTAAAGAGGGAGAGATAGTAAAGAGGGAGAGATAGTAAAGAGAGAGTACAGAGAGAGAGAGTACAGAGAGAGAGATAGTAAAGAGGGAGAGATAGTAAAGAGAGAGAGAGTACAGAGAGAGAGATAGTAAAGAGGGAGAGATAGTAAAGATGGAGAGATAGTAAAGAGAGAGATAGTAAAGAGAGAGAGAGTACAGAGAGAGAGATAGTAAAGAGGAGAGATAGTAAAGAGGGAGAGATAGTAAAGAGGGAGAGATAGTAAAGAGGGAGAGATAGTAAAGAGAGAGATAGTAAAGAGGGAGAGATAGTACAGAGGGAGAGATAGTAAAGAGGGAGAGATAGTAAAGAGAGAGAGATAGTAAAGAGGGAGAGATAGTAAAGAGGGAGAGATAGTAAAGAGGGAGAGATATAGTAAAGAGGGAGAGATAGTAAAGAGAGAGAGTAAAGAGGGAGAGATAGTAAAGAGAGAGATAGTAAAGAGAGAGAGATAGTAAAGAGGGAGAGATAGTAAAGAGGGAGAGATAGTACAGTGGGAGAGATAGTACAGAGGGAGAGATAGTAAAGAGGGAGAGATAGTACAGAGGGAGAGATAGTAAAGAGAGAGAGATAGTAAAGAGGGAGAGATAGCAAAGAGGGAGAGATAGTAAAGAGGGAGAGATAGTAAAGAGAGAGGGATAGTAAAGAGAGAGAGAGTAAAGAGGGAGAGATAGTAAAGAGAGAGATAGTAAAGAGAGAGATAGTAAAGAGAGAGAGATAGTACAGAGGGAGAGATAGTAAAGAGAGAGAGATAGTAAAGAGAGAGAGATAGTAAAGAGAGAGAGATAGTAAAGAGAGAGAGATAGTAAAGAGAGAGAGATAGTAAAGAGAGAGAGATAGTAAAGAGAGAGAGATAGTAAAGAGGGAGAGATAGTAAAGAGGGAGAGAGTAAAGAGGGAGAGATAGTAAAGAGAGAGAGAGTAAAGAGAGATAGTAAAGAGAGAGAGATAGTAAAGAGAGAGAGATAGTAAAGAGAGAGAGATAGTAAAGAGAGAGAGATAGTACAGAGAGAGAGATAGTAAAGAGAGAGAGAGTAAAGAGAGATAGTAAAGAGAGAGAGAGTAAAGAGAGATAGTAAAGAGAGAGAGATAGTAAAGAGAGAGAGATAGTACAGAGAGAGAGATAGTAAAGAGAGAGAGATAGTAAAGAGAGAGAGATAGTAAAGAGAGAGAGATAGTACAGAGGGAGAGATAGTAAAGAGGGAGAGATCGTAAAGAGAGAGAGATAGTAAAGAGAGAGAGATAGTAAAGAGAGAGAGATAGTAAAGAGAGAGAGATAGTACAGAGGGAGAGATAGTAAAGAGGGAGAGATCGTAAAGAGAGAGAGATAGTAAAGAGGGAGAGATAGTAAAGAGGGAGAGATAGTAAAGAGGGAGAGATAGTAAAGAGGGAGAGATAGTAAAGAGGGAGAGATAGTAAAGAGAGAGAGAGTAAAGAGGGAGAGAGACAGTAAAGAGAGAGAGATAGTAAAGAGAGAGAGATAGTAAAGAGAGAGAGATAGTACAGAGGGAGAGATAGTACAGAGGGAGAGATAGTAAAGAGGGAGAGATAGTAAAGAGAGAGAGATAGTAAAGAGGGAGAGATATAGTAAAGATGGAGAGATAGTAAAGAGAGAGAGTAAAGAGGGAGAGATAGTAAAGAGAGAGAGAGTAAAGAGGGAGAGATAGTAAAGAGGGAGAGGTATAGAAGAGAGAAGCTGTGAGAGAAAGGGAAAGAGATGAAGGACAAAGGGAACATGGGGCGTAGTAAGAAAGCTTTGTAGGAGGGACTGAATGGACACACACACAGGAGTACACACACACACGGGAGTACACACACACACACACACACACACACACACACACAC
Organism: Oncorhynchus kisutch; assembly: GCF_002021735.2. Classification (NCBI taxonomy): domain Eukaryota; kingdom Metazoa; phylum Chordata; class Actinopteri; order Salmoniformes; family Salmonidae; genus Oncorhynchus; species Oncorhynchus kisutch. The sequence goes on along the minus strand of NC_034192.2, from coordinate 242,569 downwards.
GGGAGTACACACACACACGGGAGTACACACACACACACACACACACACACACACACACACACGGGAGTACACACACACACACACACACGGGAGTACACACACACACACACGGGAGTACACACACACGGGAGTACACACACACACGGGAGTACACACACACACGGGAGTACACACACACACGGGAGTACACACACACACGGGAGTACACACACACACGGGAGTACACACACACATTTCCTTCACTGCAGGACTGATTAGTGTGCCTATCTGCTGGACCACATATATAACTACAGGAGGCATAATGGAAGGGACATTTGCTCGCCACTTGACAACAGCACAAATACTAAAATAATGGCAGCAGAGCTTTGTGAAGCCTAATGGTCAGAAATGATCCTACTGAGCAACATGAATAATACTGGGCTACGGAATCACATTACACACTAATGGACAAGCTGGCGGGCGGCAACACACGTGTGTAAACGCATGTACACACACCTCATTATCTCCTGCTACAGCTCAATATCTGGTTGTTTTGTCACCTTCTCGCTGGCAAAGACCATGTCTTACCTATCGCCTGCATACCAACACCATGGAACGGGCTGGCTGTGTACTGAGTGACTGACGAAAGCATCATGCCTGGCACAGTGTTTCTAGGGCCACTCAGGGGCCCCCCAGCAGAGGTGATAATGTGGCCCATTGATTACCGTGGGCCTTTCACCGCTCGGGACTACCCTGCAAAACAGACGCAGTGCAGCCCAAGCAAGCATGCACCTGCCTGGGCTTGTTCTCTCTCTCTCTGAGGTAACAGACTGCATTCACACCCCCGGAGCTCTGGAGCTGATCTGAGCTGTGGTGGCTGATTGGCGGCCCACGCGAACCACTTTAGTTTCCCGTCCAAAGTAAATACGCTCACAATGGAGGGCTAGGGGTGGGGAGGGGCGACTGCTTTAGAGCAGAGCCCAGATGGCTCCCAGTGGAGGGCTTGAAGGAGCCAAAATGGCTCCCGTCGGAACACAAATGTAGCTCCGTAATCTCCTAAACGCTGGGATTGTAAACCGGTGTTCAAAACAAAAAAACAACACAAAACAAGAGAGTGAAACTCATTGTTTAAGATGACAAAGACTACAAAAGACCAATCCTTTTTTGGAGTCCATTGAAGAGGAGGGCTTAGAAGGACTTTTAGCTGATCAACTACTACAGACTTAGCTCACTAGTCGCTAATTCACTTGGCTGTTTCAAAGGGTGGGATTAGATGGTTAAGATGTCACCAAAGGGCCACACTTCTCATACAAAAAAGTCCCCCGGGGTTTGAAATTAAACCCTAACGCCATTTGATAAGCTCTCACGATCGTTTGAGAAGTTGAATAAGCCGGAACCTCGATTTAACGTCGTCCCCACCTGGGAATCAGGAGACAGAGAGATACTCTCACTTCCTGGTGTCTTCAATCACCAGTGACTATCTCTCACACACTTTAAATCTGCTTTTTTACTGTCCAATTACCAGGCTTCGTTCTGCTGTGTATAAACGCAGCGCTGCAGAAGTCAAAGAGCTGCCGGTGGTCGTAAAACACAGGAGAGAGGAGATCTGGTGCTTCTCAGTCTGCCTGTCTGTGTATGTCTCTTTCTGTGTGTGTGTGTGTATATATATCTGTCTGTCTGTCTGTGTATGTCTCTTTCTGTGTGTGTGTGTGTGTATATATATCTGTCTGTCTGTCTGTGTGTGGGTCTCTGTCTGTCTGTGTCTGTCTGTGTGTGGGTCTCTGTCTGTCTGTCTGTCTGTCTGTCTCTGTGTGTGTGTGTCTGTCTGTCTGTGGGTCTCGGTCTGTCTGTCTGTGGGTCTCGGTCTGTCTGTCTGTGGGTCTCGGTCTGTCTGTCTGTGGGTCTCGGTCTGTTTGTCTGTGGGTCTCGGTCTGTCTGTCTGTGGGTCTCGGTCTGTTTGTCTGTGGGTCTCGGTCTGTTTGTCTGTGGGTCTCAGTCTGTCTGTCTGTGGGTCTCGGTCTGTCTGTCTGTGGGTCTCTGTCTGTCTGTCTGTGGGTCTCTGTGTCTGCCTGTCTGAGTGTCTGTCAGGATGGGTCTATGTGGGTCTGTGTCTGTCTGTGTCTGTCTGTGTGTGGTTCAGCCATAGCCTCTAATTTGCAAACGTAAGCATGGCTTTCTGAGTGAATAACAAGAGGAAATACAGGCAGGCAGGGAGAGGTTGGCACAGATTCATCCATTTACATAAAAAGCTCTTTATGAGTAATGCAAACCTGTCAACAGGTTGTGTGTCATCACCACATTAAAAGAGATGGAACACTCAGAGAGGGTTCCTTATCATCATACAAGTCAGCTGAGTTCCATGAGAGTTTCAGTTACAAATCAATTGATGTGAGAGACTGTGTATTGGGACAATGCAGAATGACTCAGTCAGCCTCAGATGTAAGTATCATGGCTGACGTGTGGCAGTGAGTGAGCTGTAATCTGCACGAAGGGTGTGTGTGTTGGTTCTTCTATCCTTGTGGGGACTGTGGGGGATTTTAGGTCCCCACAAGAATAGTACAACAAGGAAAAAGCTCTCGTGAGGACATTTCCCACATCCCCACGAGGACAAAGGTTATTTTAAGCTTAGGGTTAGGGGTTAGGAGGTAGGTTTAGGGTTTGGTTTAAGGTTAGGGGTAAGAAGGTAGGTTTAGGGTTTGGTTTAAGGTTAGGGGTTAGGAGGTAGGTTTAGGGTTTGGTTTAAGGTTAGGGTTAGGGGTTAGGAGGTAGGTTTAGGGCTTGGTTTAAGGTTAGGGGTTAGGAGGTAGGTTTAGGGTTTGGTTTAAGGTTAGGGGTAAGAAGGTAGGTTTAGGGTTTGGTTTAAGGTTAGGAGGTAGGTGTAGGGTTTGGTTTAAGGTTAGGGTTAGGAGGTAGGTTTAGGGTTTGGTTTAAGGTTAGGGTTAGGGGTTAGGAGGTAGGTTTAGGGTTTGGTTTAAGGTTAGGGTTAGGAGGTATGTTTAGGGTTTGGTTTAAGGTTAGGGGTAAGAAGGTAGGTTTAGGGTTTGGTTTAAGGTTAGGGGTTAGGAGGTAGGTTTAGGGTTTGGTTTAAGGTTAGGGTTCAGGGGTTAGGTTTAGGGTTTGGTTTAAGGTTAGGGTTCAGGGGTTAGGAGGTAGGTTTAGGGTTTGGTTTAAGGTTAGGGGTTAGGAGGTAGGTTTAGGGTTTGGTTAAAGGTTAGGGGTTAGGAGGTAGGTTTAGGGTTTGGTTTAAGGTTAGGGGTTAGGAGGTAGGTTTAGGGTTTGGTTTAAGGTTAGGGTTAGGAGGTACGTTTAGGGTTTGGTTTAAGGTTAGGGTTAGGAGGTAGGTTTAGGGTTTGGTTTAAGGTTAGGGGTTAGGAGGTAGGTTTACGGTTTGGTTTAAGGTTAGGGTTTAGAGGTAGGTTTAGGGTTTGGTTTAAGGTTAGGGGTTAGGAGGTAGGTTTAGGGTTTGGTTTAAGGTTAGGGTTCAGGGGTTAGGAGGTAGGTTTAGGGTTTGGTATAGGGTTAGGAGGTAGGTTTAGGGTTTGGTTTAAGGTTAGGGTTAGGGGTTAGGAGGTAGGTTTAGGGTTTGGTTTAAGGTTAGGGTTCAGGGGTTAGTAGGTAGGTTTAGGGTTTGGTTTAAGGTTAGGGTTCAGGGGTTAGGAGGTAGGTTTAGGGTTTGGTTTAGGGTTAGGGGTTAGGAGGTAGGTTTATGGTTTGGTTAAAGGTTAGGAGGTAGGTTTAGGGTTTAGTTTAAGGTTAGGGTTCAGGGGTTAGGAGGTAGGTTTAGGGTTTGGTTAAAGGTTAGGAGGTAGGTTTAGGGTTTGGGGTTAGGAGGTAGGTTTAGGGTTTGGGGTTAGGAGGTAGGTTTAGGGTTTGGTTAAAGGTTAGGGTTATAGAAAATATGATTCTGACTGGAAATACATTTTAGATCCCCACGAGGATAGAAGAACAAAACAGGTGCTTGTGCCACAGGAAGCAGGTATGACAGAGGATGGAGGGAGGGAGAGGGTAAACACTATCATTCATCCTCCATAACCCCTCCCTCCCTCCTCTGATATCCCTCTTTCACCATCATTCCCCTCTACATCTGCTTGAGGACAAGACCCTCAGTCTCTCCAACCGACAGCTCTGCTCACCCTCCGGCATTAGACTTGTATCACATTGAGCCCTGGAGGGGGGAGGGGGTATTGGGGGCAGGGTATCAACATGCTCAGAGGAATCTTATCAGAGAGCGAGGGATGGAGGAAAAAAGAGTGATGGAGAAAAAGAGGTAGAGAGAGAAGTAGGGGGAGATAGGAGAGATTGCACTGACTCGTCCACTCAAAACCCGAACTCAAAAACGGAGGACAACTTTGATCAAAATCTATGTTGATTTTTTTGACAAATAAAATAAATATATTGGGTGCGAATCATTGTGATGGGAGAAGAAAAGGCATGGAGACGTTGATGGGAGAGGAGAGCTGAATCAGTGGGGCTCCCAGTCAACCTTGAGAGCACCATTTCAGAGGTATCGAGCAACGTCTCGCCTTTCACTGAAATATAGATTAAGACTGGGAATTGTCAGTGACCTCACAAAACAACATTATTACGATATTTAGGTGCCGATAAGATATGTATTGCAATTATCACAATTCTTTACTGTTTGTATTGTGATTTGATACTGTGATTTTATTACGATTTGTTGTTCCAAACATATTGCTCACCATCTGTCTGCTTCAGAGGGACAAGAGAGTCATGAGAAAAACGAGTTTTGATCAGTCATGTAAATAAGGTGCTGAAAACAAATTGTCTCCCTATTAAACATGGAGGAAAAGCTATGAAGGAAAAATACTGTTTTGGTGACCAGGTACAGCCAACTAGCGCAAAAATATTGCAATAGTCAAAACAACATATCGGCAAAAATAAGATCTCGATATGTAACTGTATCGATTTCCCCCCCAACCCTATTATAGATCACTTTTAGGTGGATATACTGTCAGTTCATATAAATTATACATTTTCCCACTCTGCGTTTCTGACTGGACACAAATCGATACACCTTGCAGTCCGGTGCGTTTTATAGTGAGGTGGAAATAAATCAAATAAATGTCGGTGATGATAAGCAGGAAATCAAATAAATAAATGAACAACTATTACCTGGAAATAAATACATTATGCAGGACAGGTTTCTGTATGACAGCCGTGTGAATGCCATGGCAGCTCTATTATCTAGCACTGCAAGGGGAGGGTGGGTGTGTGTGTGTCTCTGGTACAGTGTTTTGTTAGCGCTGTTGGTACGTATGTTGACAGCACTGCTGCGAGGGTAACGGTGCGTACAGTGCTATCCGAGAGGGGACGACATCTTAATGGGTGTGTGTGTGTGTTTGTCAATCACTGCTTACTAAAGAGAATAAATGATAATGGAAAGATTCATAATATTCAGCAGAAAAGAGAAGACCAGGTCTAATTAGCTGTGGAGGGTTGCATGTTGAGCTATTGGCTTCGGAAAGTGCTGCCAGTGAATGGAATAGAGCTTGCGCACACAAGCACCTAAATTAGCCATCACATAACCTTATAACCACCAAATTACACCTGGAACACCACCAGTAATGAAGGGAATAAATTGCACATAATAACAGTGTAATAGCAGGGTAGGCTGTGATGATGATGGCTTCACATTACAGACCAAGGGCCTATTTGTCAAGCACCCTAAGAGCTCCTCTTCAAATCATTAAGGTTGTTTCTTCTTCCTAATAATCTTTTCAAAACATAACCATGGTCATTATGTGGACATTTCCTGGGCTGCATCCCAAATGGAACCCTTCCCCTTTATAGTGCACTACCTTTGACCTGGGCCCATGGGGCCTAAACAAACAAAGAGGTAACAGACATACAGGCCTATGACACCTTGGTGACGTCCATCACCCAACCTACCAGGGGAGCAATCTAAAACGATCCCACATTTTAGACCAGGAAGGGTCAAACTCAGTCCACGGAAGGCCTAGTGTCTGTTGGTTTTTGTTATATCCTTTCAATTAAGAACTACACAACCAGGTAAGCGGAGTTCCTTACTAAACAGTGACCTTAATTCATCAGTCAAGTACAATGGAGGAGGAAAAACCCGCCGGCACTCAGCCCTCCGTGGAATGAGTTTGACGTGTTAGATTATGGCGGGGCACTTCTGCCGGATCGAAGGCCTCGTGGTTTCAGGGTCAAATCTATAAATATAGATCACCTTAAAAAAGAAATAGGTAGTAACGTTCATCGATCCCCTAATGGGATTGATCTGCTTTGGATGATAATGCTGTGGTAATGGGCCTCTTAATTAAAGTGGCTACATGTGGCCTAATGACAAATACCGAGGACGAACAAAACACGCACATTATGAACACAAATAGGCAAATAGGTCAGGGCTTGGCCCAAATAACTAGGAACTAGGGATGTTAACGGTAACCATTAATCAGTTAGGCACTGAAAACACATTTGACCGGTCATGCTTATCGGTCTATAGGTTAATTAGCATCATTTCGTGGAATTCAAATGGAGCGTGTGAATTTTAGTTGGGATAGTTAAGCAACAAGGCCAGAGGGGGTGTGGTATATGGCCAATATACCACGGCTAAGGGCTGTTCTTATGCGCAACGCGGAGTCCCTGGATTACAAATCTAAATCTAATTTTATTGGTCACATACACGTGATTAGCAGATGTTATTGTGGGTGTAGTGAAATGCTTGTGCTTCTAGCTCCAACAGTGCAGTAATATCTAACAAATTACACAACATAAACACAAACCTGAGTAGGAATGAATGAAGACTATATACATACAGTGGGGCAAAAAAGTATTTAGTCAGCCACCAATTGTGCAAGTTCAGGCCCATCTGACGTTTGCTAAAGAGCATTTGGATGATCCAGAAGAAGATTGGGAGAATGTCATATGGTCAGATGAAACCAAAATATAACTTTTTGGTCAAAACTCAACTTGTCGTGTTTGGAGGACAAAGAATGCTGAGTTGCATCCAAAGAACACCATACCTACTGTGAAGCATGGGGGTGGAAACATCATGCTTTGGAGCTGTTTTTCTGCAAAGGGACCAGGACGACTGATCCGTGTAAAGGAAATAATTAATGGGTCCATGTATCGTGAGATTTTGAGTGAAAACCTCCTTCCATCAGCAAGGGCATTGAAGATGAAACATGGCTGGGTCTTTCAGCATGACAATGATCCCAAACACACTGCCCGTGCAACGAAGGAGTTGCTTCGTAAGAAGCATTTCAAGGTCCTGAAGTGGCCTAGCCAGTCTCCAGATCTCAACCCCATAGAAAATCTTTGGAGGGAGTTGAAAGTCTGTGTTGCCCAGCAACAGCCCCAAAACATCACTGCTCTAGAGGAGATCTGCATGGAGGAATGGGCCAAAATACCAGCAACAGTGTGTGAAAACCTTGTGAAGACGTACAGAAAACGTTTGACCTCTGTCATTACCAACAAAGGGTATATAACAAGTATTGAGATTAACTTTTGTTATTGACCAAATACTTATTTTCTACCATAATTTGCAAATACAATGTGATTTTCTGGATATATTTTCTCATTTTGTCTGTCATAGTTGAAGTGTACCTATGATCAAAATTACAGGCCCTTCATATTTTTAAGTCTGAGAATTTGGTGACTAAATACTTTTTTGCCCCACTGTATCTGTTTTACTGTTTATGAATTAAAGCACTTTGTTTCTGGTCCCCCCATTAAGTATTTGGAAAAATGTATGTTTCTGGTATGCATGATTTTCTCCTGATCAATGAGACTACAAAGGCTGTTGTTACTCCCCGATGAAGGCCATGCTGCCAAAACACAGAGTTAACTTATTCTTCTATTGAACATGACATAAGTAAAATAAAGGCATTTTAAACTAACTATAAGAAGAGTGCCATGGTATTTTTTGTTGTTTTTGAAGACAACAAAGGCCAAAGGCAACCTTCTAGGCCTCTCAGGGAGACAAGGGCCAGTTATCCAGACCATTTGCCTCTCCCCATAAGCCCTGTCCCTGTGTGTCTAAAGGGGCCGGGGGCTATTGAGTTGCCCTCCCTGGCCTGGACCGATCTCCTGACATCTGACTCATGATCACTTGGTTTCCTCTGGCGGTGAAGCAGCCAGGTGTGTCCAATAACCAGGGGAGAGGAGACGTTTGCTCGTTTGTTTCGGGTTAGCTGTGTCACTGTCGATATACAGCGCTGTCAAGAGTGGTCACCTACTGTATGCATGATAGTGTGTGCGGATGTGTGTGTGTACATTGATGAGTGTGTGAGTACATAAAGTTCCCCGAGTTGAGCTCTGCTGCCCTGTGGCAACAGCATCATCTTAACGCTCCAACACGATAAAAGAGCTGAGAACACGACATATCAACCCGTCACTCAGACCTCTTTAAAGTCCACACAGAGTCGCCACTAGCTAAACAACATTGGCTCAAACTGCACCCTATTGACTATATAGTACACTACATCTGACAAGGGTCCAAAGGGAATAGTGTCATTTAGGACACAGCCTGGGAAAGGACTGGCGTTTGCAGAATAACACAGAAGCACTCTGGGTTTTTAAGAGTCCGGGAGAGGTGGAAGGGTGAGCCTGGGAGCACAGGTGGAAATCCCACAGTGCAGCGATAAGTGCTGAGGGAAGTGTGTGTAAACTCTGTGAGAGGCTCCTCCATAAACATTTATTGCTTAACCTCTCACCATGTTGACAGGCGCTGGACAAGGGCACACACACAGAGCTGGATGCAGGACACAAGCACACACACCCCAAATCCAACTTCTGTGTCCTCAAATCCCACAGCTTCACTCTCACTTCTCCAGAGCTTTTGCCATGTGGCTTTTCAAACAGCACTTTGTCTTCTGCCTTCAACTGAACTAGGCCTGTACCTCCCAGTAGACCAGTCTCTGGCATTCACAGCGCTGTGTCTAAGCTAGATAGCTACTCTCTAGCCTGCTGTCCCATCAACCTTCAGCACTCTGCTTAGGGTGGTCTGCTCTTGTAATCAGCGCTCATATCATAGAAGGAAGGTCTCGTGTCACACACACACACCATAGTCTAGATGCACTTGTCTCTGACACAAAGCAGGCATGTGAGGTTTACAAAAGTGCATTGTGTGGGTGTGAATGTCCACTCCTAAGGACCCTGGGAAATCAATGTGACTCGGAGGCCCATGCATCACTGTCACGGAGGGCCGATTGCACCCCTCTCTCCAAACGATCAGGGGTCATTAGCAGGCCAGTGAAACATGAATGATCCCCCCCCCACCCCACCACCACCGCCCCCCTTGGCAAATTCACTCACAAAAGAATCTGCCTCACATTAATGAGTTTCCCTCATCAATAGATAATTTTTGTTTGCCCAGAATGAGACTCCTGTCTGCCGATTGAAAGAAATACAGAGAGAGAGAGGTAGAGAGAGCGATAAATGGCAGAGGGCTCCCGGGTTGTAATGAAAGGATGTACCGTCTGTTCGAGCCGCTAAACGATTTGTCGTGGCTATGACAGGTGAGAGGGATGAGGAGAAAATAACCGAAAAAGGGAGAATAAGAAACAGAAGGCTGATTGGGGGAGGCGATCATCCAACATCCCTCTCCACCTGAGTTAGCAGGGGAAACAAAAATGATTTACCATTGTTGTGGAGGGGTGGAAGACATTTGCTTATTATATCCCAGCGTCTGTTTCGTTCTGGGCTAAGGAGAGGAGATCAAAGGACGAATCTCTTCCTCTCAATCCAATTCAAGGGGTTCATTGGCATGGGAAACATATGTTGACATTGCCAAAGCAAATGAAGTAGATAATATACAAAAGTTAAATAAACAAAAATGAACAGTAAACATTACACTCACAGAAGTTCCAAAAGAACAAAGACATTACAAATGTCATATGTATATATACAGTGTTGTAACAATGTACAAATGGTTAAAGCACACAAGGGAAAATAAATAAGTATAAATATGGATTGTATTTACAATGGTGTTTGTTCTTCACTGGTTGACCTTTTCTTGTGGCAACAGGTCACAAATCTTGCTGCTGTGATGACACACTGATATTTCACCCAGTAGATTTGGGAGTTTATCAAAATATGGGTTTGTGTTCAAATTCTTTGTGGATCTGTGTAATCTGGGGGAAATATGTCTCTCTAATATGTTCATACATTGGGCAGGAGGTCATGAAGTGCAGCTCAGTTTCCACCTCATTTTGTGGGCAGTGTGCACATAGCCTGTCTTCTCTTGAGAGCCAGGTCTGCCTACGGCGGCCTTTCTAAATAGCAAGGCTATGCTCACCGAGTCTATACATAGTCAAAGCTTTCCTTAAGTTTGGGTAAATCATGGTGGTTAGGTACTCTCTGTTTGTACTCTGTTCAGGGCCAAATAGCAATAGTTTTTTGCGCTCCCTCTCTCATGAGTTAGAGTTGGCACGTCCATTATGGCGTTCTCTCCCAAACGTGTCCAATTAAAGACAAATCGGCGCTGCCATTCTCTCTATATACAGGTGGGTTTGTAGGGTTTTCTGCTGGGTCTCTAGTTTAGACCTGGAGCAGGTGGAGTGTGTGAGTGTATCCTGGCAAGAGGGGAACAGATGAAATGCCACACACAGAGACAGGCCAATCAGATCTACTGTAGCTTTGATTGGACTGATCTTGTCAACATCATACTTTCACAATCTTAGCTAGAGTTAGACAAGCAGTCATCATGAATCATGTCGACAATCTACTGGAAAATCCCTTTCAATTATTTTATTTTACCTTTATTTAACTAGACAAGACAGTTAAGAACAAATTCTTATTTTCAATGACAGCCTAGGAACAGTGGGTTAACTGCCTTGTTCAGGGGCATAACGGCAGATTTGAATCTTGTCAGCTCGGGGATTCGATCTTGCAACCTTTCGGTTACTAGTCCAACGCTCTAACCACTAGGCTGCCTGCCGCCCTAATCCTTGTCATATGAAGAGAAATTATAGATAAAATGTATCGGTGCTCATCGGCCATTGGACATAAACACAAGACACAAAGTTGGAAATTGCATATTCAACAATGAGTGGCTTGGAATGAATCAATGGCTAACTTTTGCTTCCCCTGCCTGCTATTCAGAGGAGACAGTGAACGGTCCAAGTCTGGGTTTAAGGATTTAAAACATGAAGTCTGAAGGGTCTATTTTCCAAACGTATAAGGATAAACATTCACACGTAACAGCATGGGACAGAAAAGGTTGAAAACATTGGCCATGCAGTCAATCCAGCATGAATTCAGCCGCATTCAAAACAACTGGATACTAATAACTGGGAAATCTAGACTAGGGAAAAATACAAGTTCAGATTGGAAACATATGTTTTGAATGGTCATTCAACTCGGAATTCCATGTCGGGAACGCTGGCCTCTTGTTGGCCTCTTGTTGGCCTCTTGTTGGCCTCTTTCTAGAGCTCCGACCTGAAGATCACTGACATCATGATTCCACAGTTTTTTCCCGAGTTCCCAGCTATCTTGAAAGCACCCTAAATCCAGAAAATGCAAGACATTGATGACAAAGTTTGCCCACAAGAAGGACCGCCTCGCCTCCTTCAAGTAAGCACAGCACAACAACGGTCAAAAACATGTCTTGTATACGGCTGCATCAATGATGTAATATGCCAGGGAGATATTTATACTGTAGCTAATAAAATACTACTAATTGTATGTTGTGTAGTAAGCTTTTAGGAGCCTATGTGTCTCAGCCTAAGAGTTTTGTCCGTCTACCCCTCAGAACTTACCCTACTGTTTTGACTTGGTGCTGCACATGTAGCCTACAGCCTATTCTAGAGAAATATCATCGTCGAATACTGTAAGAGCTTTCATTGTCTGCTTATATGCCCCGTTTTTTTAATCATCCAGTTCTGACTTGGTGTACAGGGAGAATACTGTAAGAACGGCCCATGTTCTGAATTCTGTTGCTGTACATTTTCAAAAGTGCTGCACAAATAGACTACTCGCTCATGTCTTAATAGAAATTACGCCTTGCCACTTATCCACTCTTCGTTCCGTTATGCCTTTAGTTTGTACATCTCAATTGTTATATTGCTTATATAGATCTCTCTCATTGGGATCTTATTAATCATTTTAGGCAATGTTGGAATGATTTCACTGTTTTGCTTACTTTGTGTATTATAATTAGCTCATGTGCTTTTCTCCATGAGGAGGGGACACTATAATGTTGTTGGGTCTGTAACCATGAGGAGGGGATACTATATAATGTTGTTGGGTCTGTAACCATGAGGAGGGGATACTATATAATGTTGTTGAGTCTGTAACCATGAGGAGGGGATACTATATAATGTTGTTGGGTCTGTAACCATGAGGGGGGATACTATATAATGTTGTTGGGTTTGTAGCCATGAGGAGGGGATACTATATAATGTTGTTGGGTCTGTAACCATGAGGAGGGTCTGTAACCATGAGGAGGGGATACTATATAATGTTGTTGGGTCTGTAACCATGAGGAGGGGATACTATATAATGTTGTTGGGTCTGTAACCATGAGGAGGGGATACTATATAATGTTGTTGGGTCTGTAACCATGAGGAGGGGATACTATATAATGTTGTTGGGTCTGTAACCATGAGGAGGGGATACTATATAATGTTGTTGGGTCTGTAACCATGAGGAAGGGATACTATATAATGTTGTTGGGTCTGTAACCATGAGGAGGGTCTGTAACCATGAGGAGGGGATACTATAGAATGTTGTTGGGTCTGTAACCATGAGGAAGGGATACTATATAATGTTGTTCTGTCTGTAACCATGAGGAGGGGATACTATATAATGTTGTTGGGTCTGTAGCCATGAGGAAGGGATACTATATAATGTTGTTGGGTCTGTAACCATGAGGAGGGGATACTATATAATGTTGTTGGGTCTGTAGCCATGAGGAAGGGATACTATATAATGTTGTTGGGTCTGTAACCATGAGGAGGGGATACTATATAATGTTGTTGGGTCTGTAGCCATGAGGAAGGGATACTATATAATGTTGTTGGGTCTGTAACCATGAGGAGGGGATACTATATAATGTTGCTGGGTCTGTAACCATGAGGAAGATATACTATATAATGTTGTTGGATCTGTAACCATGAGGAGGGGATACTATATAATGTTGTTGGGTCTGTAACCATGAGGAAGGGATACTATATAATGTTGTTGGGTCTGTAACCATGAGGAGGGGATACTATATAATGTTGTTGGGTCTGTAACCATGAGGAGGGGATACTATATAATGTTGTTGGGTCTGTAACCATGAGGAGGGGATACTATATAATGTTGTTGGGTCTGTAACCATGAGGAGGGGATACTATATAATGTTGTTGGGTCTGTAACCATGAGGAGGGGATACTATATAATGTTGTTGGGTCTGTAACCATGAGGAGGGGATACTATATAATGTTGTTGGGTCTGTAACCATGAGGAGGGGATACTATATAATGTTGTTGGGTCTGTAACCATGAGGAGGGGATACTATATAATGTTGTTGGGTCTGTAGCCATGAGGAGGGGATACTATATAATGTTGTTGGGTCTGTAACCATGAGGAAGGGATACTATATAATGTTGTTGGGTCTGTAACCATGAGGAGGGGATACTATATCATGTTGTTGGGTCTGTAACCATGAGGAGGGTCTGTAACCATGAGGAGGGGATACTATATAATGTTGTTGGGTCTGTAACCATGAGGAGGGGATACTATATAATGTTGTTGGGTCTGTAACCATGAGGAGGGGATACTATATAATGTTGTTGGGTCTGTAACCATGAGGAGGGGATACTATATAATGTTGTTGGGTCTGTAACCATGAGGAGGGGATACTATATAATGTTGTTGGGTCTGTAACCATGAGGAAGGGATACTATATAATGTTGTTGGGTCTGTAACCATGAGGGGATATTATATAATGTTGTTGGGTCTGTAACTAAGAGGAGGGGATACTATATAATGTTGTTGGGTCTGTAACCATGAGGAGGGGATACTATATAATGTTGTTGGGTCTGTAACCATGAGGAGGGGATACTATATAATGTTGTTGGGTCTGTAACCATGAGGAGGGTCTGTAACCATGAGGAGGGGATACTATAGAATGTTGTTGGGTCTGTAACCATGAGGAGGGGATACTATATAATGTTGTTCTGTCTGTAACCATAAGGAGGGGATACTATATAATGTTGTTGGGTCTGTAACCATGAGGAGGGGATACTATATAATGTTGTTGGGTCTGTAGCCATGAGGAAGGGATACTATATAATGTTGTTGGGTCTGTAACCATGAGGAGGGGATACTATATAATGTTGTTGGGTCTGTAGCCATGAGGAAGGGATACTATATAATGTTGTTGGGTCTGTAACCATGAGGAGGGGATACTATATAATGTTGCTGGGTCTGTAACCATGAGGAGGGGATACTATATAATGTTGTTGGTTCTGTAACCATGAGGAGGGGATACTATATAATGTTGTTGGGTCTGTAACCATGAGGAGGGGATACTATATAATGTTGTTGGGTCTGTAACCATGAGGAGGGGATACTATATAATGTTGTTGGGTCTGTAACCATGAGGAGGGGATACTATATAATGTTGTTGGGTCTGTAACCATGAGGAGGGGATACTATATAATGTTGTTGGGTCTGTAGCCATGAGGAGGGGATACTATATAATGTTGTTGGGTCTGTAACCATGAGGAAGGGATACTATATAATGTTGTTGGGTCTGTAACCATGAGGAGGGGATACTATATCATGTTGTTGGGTCTGTAACCATGAGGGAGGGATACTATATCATGTTGTTGGGTCTGTAACCATGAGAGGATATTATATAATGTTGTTGGGTCTGTAACCATGAGGAGGGGATACTATATAATGTTGTTGGGTCTGTAACCATGAGGAGGGATACTATATAATGTTGTTGGGTCTGTAACCATGAGGAGGGGATACTATATAATGTTGTTGGGTCTGTAACCATGAGGAGGGGATACTATATAATGTTGTTGGGTCTGTAACCATGAGGAAGGGATACTATATAATGTTGTTGTGTCTGTAACCATGAGGAAGGGATACTATATAATGTTGTTGGGTCTGTAACCATGAGGAGGGGATACTATATCATGTTGTTGGGTCTGTAACCATGAGGAGGGGATACTATATAATGTTGTTGGGTATGTAACCATGAGGAAGGTATACTATATAATGTTGTTGGGTCTGTAACCATGAGGGGGGGATACTATATAATGTTGTTGGGTCTGTAACCATGAGGAAGGGATACTATATAATGTTGTTGGGTCTGTAACCATGAGGAGGGGATACTATATAATGTTGTTGGGTCTGTAACCATGAGGAGGGGATACTATATAATGTTGTTGGGTCTGTAACCATGAGGAAGGGATACTATATAATGTTGTTGGGTCTGTAACCATGAGGAGGGGATACTATATAATGTTGTTGGGTCTGTAACCATGTTTGCTAGTGACAGACTCTTCCCATTCAAATATTCGTTTTCAACAAAAAAGTTCATTAATAGACCCATGTAATTCCAGTTGATATTGCGAGGGTGGTTTTGTTTGCTCAATGCGCTGTCTGTAAGTCGGTATATTGCCTATAAAAGTGGATCCTCGTGATTGTATTTTTCCTTCCTTTTTAGAGCACAAAGGCCTAATAAAATGTTGTGTAGTGGCTTTGCTGGTATGCATTTTTTTTTTTAAATTGGTTGAGTTCTCCCATCACCGGTGGCAATTTTAGCATGCAAATATTGGTGGGGCAAATTGGGGGTGGAGAGAGAGAGCAAGAGAGGGAGAGAGAAGGTTAGATAGCTGGGCGTGGAAAAAGAGAGAGAGAGAAGACTAGATAGCTGGGCGTTGAAAAAGAGAGAGAGAAGAGTAGATAGCTGGGCGTTGAAAGAGAGAGAGAAGAGTAGATAGATGGGCGTTGAAAAAGAGAGAGAGAACTAGATAGCTGGGTGTTGAAAGAGAGAGAGAGAAGACTAGATAGCTGGGCGTTGAAAAAGAGAGAGAGAAGACTAGATAGCTGGGCGTTGAAAAAGAGAGAGAGAACTAGATAGCTGGGTGTTGAAAGAGAGAGAGAGAAGACTAGATAGCTGGGCATTGAAAGAAAGAGAGAGAAGAATAGGTAGCTGGGTGTTGAAAAAGAGAGAAGACTAGATAGCTGGGCATTGAAAGAGAGAGAGAGAAGACTAGATAGCTGGGCATTGAAAGAGAGAGAAGACTAGATAGCTGGGCATTGAAAGAGAGAGAGAGAAGACTAGATAGCTGGGCGTTGAAAGAGAGAGAGAGAAGACTAGATAGCTGGGCATTGAAAGAGAGAGAAGACTAGATAGCTGGGCATTGAAAGAGAGAGAAGACTAGATAGCTGGGCATTGAAAGAGAGAGAAGACTAGATAGCTGGGCATTGAAAAAGAGAGAAGACTAGATAGCTGGGCGATGAAAGAGAGAGAGAGAAGACTAGATAGCTGGGCATTGAAAGAGAGAGAGAGAAGACTAGATAGCTGGGCATTGAAAGAGAGAGAGAGAAGACTAGATAGCTGGGCATTGAAAGAGAGAGAAGACTAGATAGCTGGGCGTTGAAAGAGAGAGAAGACTAGATAGCTGGGCATTGAAAGAGACAGAAGACTAGATAGCTGGGCATTGAAAGAGAGAAGACTAGATAGCTGGGCATTGAAAGAGAGAGAAGACTAGATAGCTGGGCATTGAAAGAGAGAGAAGACTAGATAGCTGGGCATTGAAAGAGAGAGAGAGAAGACTAGATAGCATGGCATTGAAAGAGAGAGAGAGAGAAGACTAGATAGCTGGGTGTTGAAAGAGAGAGAGAGAAGACTAGATAGCTGGGCATTGAAAGAGAGACAGAAGACTAGATAGCTGGGCATTGAAAAAGAGAGAGAGAAGACTAGATAGCTGGGCATTGAAAGAGAGAGAGAGAAGACTAGATAGCTGGGTGTTGAAAGACAGAGAGAGAGGACTAGATAGCTGGGCGTTGAAAGAGAGAGAGAGAAGACTAGATAGCTGGGCGTTGAAAGAGAGAGAGAGAGAAGACTAGATAGCTGGGCATTGAAAGAGAGAGAAGACTAGATAGCTGGGCATTGAAAGAGAGAGAAGACTAGATAGCTGGGCATTGAAAGAGAGAGAAGACTAGATAGCTGGGCATTGAAAAAGAGAGAAGACTAGATAGCTGGGCGATGAAAGAGAGAGAGAGAAGACTAGATAGCTGGGCATTGAAAGAGAGAGAGAGAAGACTAGATAGCTGGGCATTGAAAGAGAGAGAGAGAAGACTAGATAGCTGGGCATTGAAAGAGAGAGAAGACTAGATAGCTGGGCGTTGAAAGAGAGAGAAGACTAGATAGCTGGGCATTGAAAGAGAGAGAAGACTAGATAGCTGGGCATTGAAAGAGAGAAGACTAGATAGCTGGGCATTGAAAGAGAGAGAAGACTAGATAGCTGGGCATTGAAAGAGAGAGAGAGAAGACTAGATAGCTGGGCATTGAAAAAGAGAGAGAGAAGACTAGATAGCTGGGCGTTGAAAGAGAGAGAGAGAAGACTAGATAGCTGGGTGTTGAAAGACAGAGAGAGAGGACTAGATAGCTGGGCGTTGAAAGAGAGAGAAGACTAGATAGCTGGGCATTGAAAGAGAGAGAAGACTAGATAGCTGGGCATTGAAAGAGAGAGAGAAGACTAGATAGCTGGGCATTGAAAAAGAGAGAGAAGACTAGATAGCTGGGCGTTGAAAGAGAGAGAGAGAAGACTAGATAGCTGGGTGTTGAAAGACAGAGAGAGAGGACTAGATAGCTGGGCGTTGAAAGACAGAGAGAGAGAAGACTAGATAGCTGGGCGTTGAAAGAGAGAGAGAGAAGACTAGATAGCTGGGCATTGAAAGAGAGAGAAGACTAGACAGCTGGGCATTGAAAGAGAGACAAGACTAGATAGCTGGGCATTGAAAAAGAGAGAAGACTAGATAGCTGGGCGATGAAAGAGAGAGAGAGAAGACTAGATAGCTGGGCATTGAAAGAGAGAAGACTAGATAGCTGGGCATTGAAAGAGAGAGAAGACTAGATAGCTGGGCATTGAAAGAGAGAGAAGACTAGATAGCTGGGCATTGAAAGAGAGAGAGAGAAGACTAGATAGCTGGGCATTGAAAGAGAGAGAGAGAAGACTAGATAGCTGGGCATTGAAAGAGAGAGAAGACTAGATAGCTGGGCATTGAAAAAGAGAGAGAGAAGACTAGATAGCTGGGCATTGAAAGACAGAGAGAGAGGACTAGATAGCTGGGCGTTGAAAGACAGAGAGAGAGAAGACTAGATAGCTGGGCGTTGAAAGAGAGAGAGAGAGAAGACTAGATAGCTGGGCATTGAAAGAGAGAGAAGACTAGACAGCTGGGCATTGAAAGAGAGAGAAGACTAGATAGCTGGGCATTGAAAGAGAGAGAAGACTAGATAGCTGGGCATTGAAAAAGAGAGAAGACTAGATAGCTGGGCGATGAAAGAGCGAGAGAGAAGACTAGATAGCTGGGCATTGAAAGAGAGAGAGAGAAGACTAGATAGCTGGGCATTGAAAGAGAGAGAAGACTAGATAGCTGGGCATTGAAAGAGAGAGAGAGAAGACTAGATAGCTGGGCATTGAAAGAGAGAGAAGACTAGATAGCTGGGCGTTGAAAGAGAGAGAAGACTAGATAGCTGGGCATTGAAAGAGAGAGAGAGAAGACTAGATAGCTGGGCATTGAAAGAGAGAGAAGACTAGATAGCTGGGCATTGAAAGAGAGAAGACTAGATAGCTGGGCATTGAAAGAGAGAGAAGACTAGATAGCTGGGCATTGAAAGAGAGAGAGAGAAGACTAGATAGCTGGGCATTGAAAGAGAGAGAAGACTAGATAGCTGGGCATTGAAAGAGAGAGAAGACTAGATAGCTGGGCATTGAAAGAGAGAGAGAAGACTAGATAGCTGGGCATTGAAAAAGAGAGAAGACTAGATAGCTGGGTGTTGAAAGACAGAGAGAGAGGACTAGATAGCTGGGCGTTGAAAGACAGAGAGAGAGAGAGAAGACTAGATAGCTGGGCGTTGAAAGAGAGAGAGAGAAGACTAGATAGCTGGGCATTGAAAGAGAGAGAAGACTAGACAGCTGGGCATTGAAAGAGAGACAAGACTAGATAGCTGGGCATTGAAAAAGAGAGAAGACTAGATAGCTGGGCGATGAAAGAGAGAGAGAGAAGACTAGATAGCTGGGCATTGAAAGAGAGAGAGAGAAGACTAGATAGCTGGGCATTGAAAGAGAGAGAGAGAAGACTAGATAGCTGGGCATTGAAAGAGAGAGAAGACTAGATAGCTGGGCATTGAAAGAGAGAGAAGACTAGATAGCTGGGCATTGAAAGAGAGAGAAGACTAGATAGCTGGGTGTTGAAAAAGAGAGAAGACTAGATAGCTGGAAATTGAAAGAGAGAAGACTAGATAGCTGGGCATTGAAAGAGAGAAGACTAGATAGCTGGGCATTGAAAGAGAGAGAGAAGACTAGATAGCTGGGCATTGAAAGAGAGAGAGAGAAGACTAGATAGCTGGGCATTGAAAGAGAGAAGACTAGATAGCTGGGCATTGAAAAAGAGAGAGAGAAGACTAGATAGCTGGGCGTTGAAAGAGAGAGAGAGAAGACTAGATAGCTGGGCATTGAAAGAGAGAGAGAGAAGACTAGATAGCTGGGCATTGAAAGAGAGAGAGAGAAGACTAGATAGCTGGGCATTGAAATAGAGAGAGAACAATAGATAGCTGGGCATTGAAAAAGAGAGAGAGAGAAGACTAGATAGCTGGTCATTGAAAGAGAGAGAAGACTAGATAGCTGGGCATTGAAAGAGAGAGAAGACTAGATAGCTGGGCATTGAAAGAGAGAGAAGACTAGATAGCTGGGCATTGAAAGAGAGAGAGAGAAGACTAGATAGCTGGGCATTGAAAGAGAGAGAGAAGACTAGATAGCTGGGCATTGAAAAAGAGAGAGAGAAGACTAGATAGCTGGGCGTTGAAAGAGAGAGAGAGAAGACTAGATAGCTGGGTGTTGAAAGACAGAGAGAGAGGACTAGATAGCTGGGCGTTGAAAGACAGAGAGAGAAGACTAGATAGCTGGGCGTTGAAAGAGAGAGAAGACTAGATAGCTGGGCATTGAAAGAGAGAGAAGACTAGACAGCTGGGCATTGAAAGAGAGAGAAGACTAGATAGCTGGGCATTGAAAAAGAGAGAAGACTAGATAGCTGGGCGATGAAAGAGAGAGAGAGAAGACTAGATAGCTGGGCATTGAAAGAGAGAGAGAGAAGACTAGATAGCTGGGCATTGAAAGAGAGAGAGAGAAGACTAGATAGCTGGGCATTGAAAGAGAGAGAAGACTAGATAGCTGGGCATTGAAAGAGAGAGAAGACTAGATAGCTGGGTGTTGAAAAAGAGAGAGAAGACTAGATAGCTGGGCATTGAAAGAGAGAGAGAGAAGACTAGATAGCTGGGCATTGAAAGAGAGAGAAGACTAGATAGCTGGGCATTGAAAAAGAGAGAGAGAAGACTAGATAGCTGGGTGTTGAAAGACAGAGAGAGAGAAGACTAGATAGCTGGGCGTTGAAAGACAGAGAGAGAAGACTAGATAGCTGGGCGTTGAAAGAGAGAGAGAGAAGACTAGATAGCTGGGTGTTGAATGAGAGAGAGAGAGAAGACTAGATAGCTGGGTGTTGAAAGACAGAGAGAGAGAAGACTAGATAGCTGGGTGTTGAAAGAGAGAGAGAGAAGACTAGATAGCTGGGCGTTGAAAGACAGAGAGAGAGAAGACTAGATAGCTGGGTGTTGAAAGAGAGAGAGAGAAGACTAGATAGCTGGGCCGTTGAAAAAGAGAGAGAGAAGACTAGATAGCTGGGCGTTGAAAGAGAGAGAGAGAAGACTAGATAGCTGGGCGTTGAAAGAGAGAGAGAGAAGACTAGATAGCTGGGCGTTGAAAGAGAGAGAGAGAAGACTAGATAGCTGGGCGTTGAAAGAGAGAGAGAGAAGACTAGATAGCTGGGCGTTGAAAGACAGAGAGAGAGAAGACTAGATAGCTGGGCGTTGAAAGAGAGAGAGAGAAGACTAGATAGCTGGGCATTGAAAGAGAGAGAAGACTAGATAGCTGGGCATTGAAAGAGAGAGAAGACTAGATAGCTGGGCATTGAAAGAGAGAGAATACTAGATAGCTGGGCATTGAAAGAGAGAGAAGACTAGATAGCTGGGCATTGAAAGAGAGAGAAGACTAGATAGCTGGGCATTGAAAGAGAGAGAGAGAAGACTAGATAGCTGGGCATTGAAAGAGAGAGAAGACTAGATAGCTGGGCGTTGAAAGAGAGAGAGAGAAGACTAGATAGCTGGGTGTTGAAAGAGAGAGAGAAGACTAGATAGCTGGGCGTTGAAAGACAGAGAGAGAAGACTAGATAGCTGGGCGTTGAAAGACAGAGAGAGAGAAGACTAGATAGCTGGGCGTTGAAAGAGAGAAGACTAGATAGCTGGGTGTTGAAAGAGAGAGAGAGAGAAGACTAGATAGCTGGGTGTTGAAAGACAGAGAGAGAGAAGACTAGATAGCTGGGCGTTGAAAGACGTATGAAGCCTTCAGCCGAAAGCAGAACGCATAGCCTCTCACTGGGTCAATACTGAGTCGATCACACTCCGGGCCCAGGGTGTCCCATCCAACTAACCTAGATGGTTGTGTGTGTGTTTGTGTGTTTGTGTATCAAATCAAATCAAATCGTATTGTATTTGTCACATACACATGGTTAGCAGATGTTAATGCGAGTGTAGCGAAATGCTTGTGCTTCTAGTTCTGACAATGCAGTAATAACCAACAAGTAATCTAACTAACAATTCCAAAACTACTGTCTTATACACAGTGTAAGGGGATAAAGAATATGTACATAAGGATATATGAATGAGTGATGGTACAGAGCAGCATAGGTAAGATACAGTAGATGGTTTCGAGTACAGTATATACATATGAGATGAGTATGTAAACAAAGTGGCATAGTTAAAGTGGCTAGTGATACATGTATTACATAAGGATGCAGTCGATGATATAGAGTACAGTATATACGTATGCATATGAGATGAATAATGTAGGGTAAGTAACATTATATAAGGTAGCATTGTTTAAAGTGGCTAGTGATATATTTACATCATTTCCCATCAATTCCCATTATTAAAGTGGCTGGAGTTGAGTCAGTGTCAGTGTCAGTGTATTGGCAGCAGCCACTCAATGTTAGTGGTGGCTGTTTAACAGTCTGATGGCCTTGAGATAGAAGCTGTTTTTCAGTCTCTCGGTCCCAGCTTTGATGCACCTGTACTGACCTCGCCTTCTGGATGATAGCGGGGTGAACAGGCAGTGGCTCGGGTGGTTGATGTCCTTGATGATCTTTATGGCCTTCCTGTAACATCGGGTGGTGTAGGTGTCCTGGAGGGCAGGTAGTTTGCCCCCGGTGATGCGTTGTGCAGACCTCACTACCCTCTGGAGAGCCTTACGGTTGAGGGTGGAGCAGTTGCCGTACCAGGCGGTGATACAGCCCGCCAGGATGCTCTCGATTGTGCATCTGTAGAAGTTTGTGAGTGCTTTTGGTGACAAGCCGAATTTCTTCAGCCTCCTGAGGTTGAAGAGGCGCTGCTGCGCCTTCTTCACGATGCTGTCTGTGTGAGTGGACCAATTCAGTTTGTCTGTGATGTGTATGCCGAAGAACTTAAAACTTGCTACCCTCTCCACTACTGTTCCATCGATGTGGATAGGGGGGGTGTTCCCTCTGCTGTTTCCTGAAGTCCACAATCATCTCCTTAGTTTTGTTGACGTTGAGTGTGAGGTTATTTTCCTGACACCACACTCCGAGGGCCCTCACCTCCTCCCTGTAGGCCGTCTCGTCGTTGTTGGTAATCAAGCCTACCAATGTTGTGTCGTCCGCAAACTTGATGATTGAGTTGGAGGCGTGCGTGGCCACGCAGCCGTGGGTGAACAGGGAGTACAGGAGAGGGCTCAGAACGCACCCTTGTGGGGCCCCAGTGTTGAGGATCAGCGGGGAGGAGATTTTGTTGCCTACCCTCACCACCTGGGGGCGGCCCGTCAGGAAGTCCAGTACCCAGTTGCACAGGGCGGGGTCGAGACCCAGGGTCTCGAGCTTGATGACGAGCTTGGAGGGTACTATGGTGTTGAATGCCGAGCTGTAGTCGATGAACAGCATTCTCACATAGGTATTCCTCTCGTCCAGATGGGTTAGGGCAGTGTGCAGTGTGGTTGAGATTGCATCGTCTGTGGACCTATTTGGGCGGTAAGCAAATTGGAGTGGGTCTAGGGTGTCAGGTAGGGTGGAGGTGATATGGTCCTTGACTAGTCTCTCAAAGCACTTCATGATGACGGAAGTGAGTGCTACGGGGCGGTAGTCGTTTAGCTCAGTTACCTTATCTTTCTTGGGAACAGGAACAATGGTGGCCCTCTTGAAGCATGTGGGAACAGCAGACTGGTATAGGGATTGATTGAATATGTCCGCAAACACACCGGCCAGCTGGTCTGCGCATGCTCTGAGGGCGCGGCTGGGGATGCCGTCTGGGCCTGCAGCCTTGCGAGGGTTAACACGTTTAAATGTCTTACTCACCTCGGCTGCAGTGAAGGAGAGACCGCATGTTTTCGTTGAAGGCCGTGTCAGTGGCACTGTATTGTCCTCAAAGCGGGCAAAAAAGTGTGTGTGTGTGTGTGTGTGTGTGTGGCGCAATCAATTATGAAGAGGAGACCCCCCCCCTCTCTGTTAGCCTACCAAGAACCACCCTGTTTGTGGTGTGATCTATCTGTTTCTCTATGGTTACGCTCGGGGGCACGCGGAGAGAGGGAAGGGGTGGGGGGGATTGTAGGGGAGGAAGAGAGCACACAAGCCTACACGTTGGGAGGCGGGGGAGATAGCCATCGAGTAACATGAGGGGCAAAATCTTTACATGACGAAAGTTAAATACACATCTGAATAAAGAACGATGAGTCGAACAGTGTTGGAATGACTTATATATTTGAGTCATTTAGCAAACAAGACCTACAGTAGTGAGTGCATACATGTTCATACTTCTTTCCTACTGGTCCCACATGGGAATTGAACCCACAACCCTGGTGTTGCAAGTACCATGCTTTACCAACTGAGCTACACGGGACCAAGAAACGAGAGCACGGGGCTTGATAAAGGCGATTTAGGCGACTATCGCAGTGCCTGCAAATGTTTTCAGCAGCCATGAAGCTCGATAGAAAGCAGAGTGGCTTTGGATGGGCTCTAACAGCCTGGTTATTAAAATCAATAACAGTAATAACTGCAATCAGTCTGTTAACACCAGAACTGCCTTTCAGCCTATAGGTACCGCTAGAGAAAGTTGAGAATGTTGCCGGGTGTCCTCAAAGCTTGATGAATAGTACATTTGCAATTGTAAAGGATGAATTGCATGAAACATTTATGGATTTACACTACATGACCAAAAGTATGTGGACACCAGCTAAACTAATATCTCATTCCAAAATCATGGGTATTAATGTGAAGTTGGTCACCCCTTTGCTACTATAACAGCCTCTACTCTTCTGGGAAGGCTTTCCACTAGATGTTGGAACATTGCTGCAAGGACTTGCTTCCATTCAGCCTCAAGAGCATTAGTGAGGTCGGGCACTGATGTTGGGCGATTCGGCTTTCAAATTCATCCCAAAGGTGTTCAATTGGGTTGAAGTCAGGGCTCTGTGCAGGCCAGTCAAGTTCTTCCATACCGATCTCGACAAACCATTTCTGTATGGACCACACTGCTGAAACAGGCAAGGGCCTTCCCCAAACTGTTGCTACAAAGTTGGAAACACAGAATCGTCTAGAATGTCATTGTATGCTGGAACGTTAAGAATTCCCTTCACTGGAAACTAAGGGTACCAGCCCAAACCATGAAAAACAGCCCCAGACCATTATTCCTCCTCCAACATTTACAGTTGGCACAATGCATTCGGGCAGGTAGAGTTCTCCTGGCATCCCCCAAATCCAGATTAATCTGTTGGACTGCCAGATGGTAGAGCGTGATTCATCACTCCAGAAAACACATTTCCACTGCTCCAATGGTGGCGAGCCTTACACCACTCCAAATCAAATCAAATCAAATTTATTTATATAGCCCTTCGTACATCAGCTGATATCTCAAAGTGCTGTACAGAAACCCAGCCTAAAACCCCAAACAGCAAGCAATGCAGGTGTAGAAGAGTGGAGTCCAGCCGGTGCTTGGCATTGCGGATGGTGATCTTAGGCTTGTGTGCAGCTGCTCAGCCATGGAAACCCATTTCATGAAGCTGCCAACAAACAGTTATTGTGCTCATGTTGCTTTCAGAGGCAGTTTGGAACTCTGTAGTGAGTGTTTCAAACGAAAAACAGAGGATTTTACGTGTTACGCACGTCACCACCCGGCGGTCCCATTCCGCGAGCTCGTGAGGCCTACCACGTCGCGGCTGAGCCGTTGTTGCTCCTAGACGTTTCCACAATAACAACACAGTTGACCGGGGTAGCTCTATCAGGGCAGAAATTTGATGAACTGACTTTGAAATTTTACAAACGGACTTGTTGGAAAGGTGGCATCTTATGACAGTGCCACGTTGGAAGTCCCTGAGATCTTCAGTAAGGCCATTCTACTGCCAATGTTTGATATTGAGATTGCATGGCTGTGTGCTCAATCTGATACACCAGTCAGTAATGGTTGTGACTGAAATAGCCGAATCCACTCATTTGAAGAGGTGTCCACATACGTTTGTATGTATAGTATATATCCATGTAAAAACATAACGATAGTTATTCGTTTAGATAGAAGCAAGGAAATGTTTTCGATAATAAAAACAAATGGTTTAGTGAAATGTGTTGTATTACAGAGTCAGCCATAGTAGTACAGTGCCTGGAACAAATTAGGGGTAAGTGCCTTGCTCAAGGGCACATTGACAGATTCTTCAAGGCCCTACTGAAAAACGTATAGCCTATTTTCATTTCCCTTACAATAAAAAGTGTAATACATGTGGTAATACATGTGGTCAACTGAAGTTATTTGTAGATCTGGTTAGTAATAGAGTTACAGTAAGTAATCCAGCCGTTACAGCTACTATTGACAAAGTAGAACAGGACCATCCAAGTTAAAAGGTGAACGTGACACTGGGTCCATGCATATCAAGCTGGCTAATATCACATATGGGGGCCACAAGCATTCCCAGTGGAGCTGCAGGAAGTAGAAGCTGTGTGGGTAAACACATGTTAAAATGTCATTATCACAATGTTATAGAATGGAGAAAGAAATGACACTATGGATCTGAAACAACACACAAGTCATAGTGATTGTATAGGAACAACTATACAGGTACATGCGCACACACACACACTATTTTTCTCTTTAGTTTAGTGTGAGGTAGTCCATGCTATCCAAATGCCTTGAAGGGTAGCCTCTGTGGGAGCGGTTAAGCCACATTGAACACACTTAGGGTCAGGAAAACAATTGGAGAGGGAATTAAGCCACATGACTCCCCAATGTGATACACAAACACACCTAGTACCAACCTAGTACCATAAAACTACACAGCCATTCCCTGGCTGTCTCTGGGCCGAGGCTATCTGCCAACGGGAGAATGAGAAAATCAAATACGGTGTTTTTTTCCCTCTTTCAATAGCTCTCCCGAAAGGAAGATGGCGGACATCTTGTGTATGTCTTCTTTTCAGTTCACGACCAAAACTGTTGACTCTCTAATAACAAGTGAACCGGTCACTTCCTGTGGGATATTCCACTGTTGCTTAAAGGTGTAGTTGGTAAATTGTAGCCTAAATTGAATTGGAAACTTAAGGTACTACAAAAACTTACTGAGCCAAGAAGCTGAAATAAACTAAATTGTTTCATGTGCCACTCAACCCCCCTTGTTTATAAAAATAAGTGCAGTCATTTGGTCATAAATCAAAGTTACAGGTTTAAAGTAACTGTCTATTATTTCCAGATTTCTGGAAAATAGTTCTCTTTCCAAGTTGTTTAGAAGTATGTAAAAAAGCAGCTTTTCTGTATTGGAATAGTGTGGGCGTACACTGGTCATTAAAGATATTCATGCCAGTGATGACAAACTGTTTGAGATACAAGTCTGAGGTGGTGTTTTTGAAGTGGTTTTTTTATCCAATGCATGATTTTGCCACAAATACGAGTATAGGATGAGTCAACAACGTTATTTGGGTATGTTGACATAACTTTTAAAAGTTAGATTTGGACAGTTACTTTAAGGGGTGAAAACAAGTTCTAGCAGACTTTTGTATAGATAGTGGTTGTCCCTTTTAGAGTGATAGAAAATGCACTTCACAGCCACATGGATGGTGAACAGGAAGGAAGTTCATTATGATCATTAAAGAAGCCTTTGGGAGGGAACTGGAAATTGGATAGACCCCAGAAAGAGTGGAGTCCAGAGAGAGAGCGAGAGAGTAAGAGAAATAGTGTTTTTATAGCAGTGGACTTAAAATGTGATTAATGCTAAGGCCAAAGACTATTCTCACTCTGAACTTGATTGGATTCTCAGCACCATTAAAAAAAGGTTGGCGAGAAGAAGTGGAGAATCATTGATATTGCTGAGAGATTCGCTGCAAAAATAAAACCACAAAGCCAGATAGCCAAAAGGGTCAAGACAAAATTTGCGCGAGTTCAGCGGAAGAGAGTCAATCTTTCCTAAACCAACACGAACACCTAATATAATATGATTAAGGCTTTTCCGCGGCCAGGACTTTGCTGGGATACATTTCCCCAATGGATGGGTTTCCTTTCCCTCCAAAACCACCTCAAAGGGTGTCAAAACAACCCCCCCACCCCAAAAAGGGAGGAAGGTGAGGGAGAACAGCCTTAGCACCTGAAGGATGACATATCGGACATGGCAGTGCTGTTTGACTGAACTCTGGAGAAACAGTGGTGCTGCGGCGAGAGGTGAAGGCAATCAGGATGAGCCCATCATCATTTGTCTGGACCCCCTTCTCCCCGTGACACCGCTAGAACGCAGTACGCCAACGACAATCAATAGGCCTTTTCTGTCCTCCCGGCCTGACAGGAGGAGAGAGCGAGGGTGAAGAAGAAAATAAGAAAAGAGGGGGAGAGTGTAGGAGGGGGGGGAAAGCATTGTTCAGCGTGCCCTTTTGTCCGTTTCAAACGGTTGTCAGAGAAACAGGAGTAGAGCGAGGGCTGGTTGGTGAAGGAGCGTGTCACTGGAGATGGGGGTGCGGCCAGAGACTAGTGAGTGGAGAGCTCTATCCCATTTCTCTGCCCTGAACAATGCTGCAAATACAATACATATCAACACACAGCAAGGGTCAAAATAACTAGAAGACCCCATTTATATAACAATGGTTGTACAGGGACTCAGTGTGAAAAGATGAATAAAAACCATGGATAAATCGCAAATGAGTGCACCATGAAAGCACCAATTACATCTCCATTGCTGTAATTAACTTCTTCCATATAGGGGGCGCTCTTTTAATTTTTGGATAAAAAAACATTCCCGTTTTAAACAAGATATTTTGTCACGAAAAGATGCTCGACTATGCATATAATTGACAGCGTTGGAAAGAAAACACTGACGTTTCCAAAACTGCAAAGATATTATCTGTGAGTGCCACAGAACTGATGCTAAAGGCGAAACCAAGATGAAATTTCAAAGAGGCAATGCCCCAGATTTTGAAGGCGCTGTGTTCCAATGTCTCCTTATATGGCTGTGAATGCGCCAGGAATGAGCTTACACTTTGTCGTTTCCCCAAGGTGTCTGCAGCATTGTGACGTATTTGTAGGCATATCATTGGAAGATGGACCATAAGAGACTACATTTACCAGGTGCTCGCTTGGTGTCCTCCGTCAAAATTATTGCGTAATCTCCAGCTGCGTGTATTTTTCCATTTGCTTCCGAGGAGAAACCAAACTACCACGAATGATTTATCATCGAATAGATATGTGAAAAACACCTTGAGGATTGATTCTAAACAACGTTTGCCATGTTTCTGTCGATATTATGGAGTTAATTTGGAAAAAAGTTTGGCGTTGTAATGACTGAATTTTTTATATTTTTTTTGCCAAACGTGATGAACAAAACGGAGCGATTTCTCCGACACAAATAATATTTTTGGAAAAACTGAACATTTGCCATCTAACTGAGAGTCTCCTCATTGAAAACATCCGAAGTTCTTCAAAGGTTAATTATTTTATTTGAATGCTTTTCTTGTTTTTGTGAAAATGTTGCCTGCTGAATGCTAGGCTTAATGCTATGCTAGCTATCAATACTCTTACACAAATGCTTGTGTAGCTATGGTTGAAAAGCATATTTTGAAAATCTGAGATGACAGTGTTGTTAACAAAAGGCTAAGCTTGTGAGTGAATATATTTCTTTCATTTCATTTGCGATTTTCATGAATAGTTAACGATGCGTTATGGTAATGAGCTTGAGGCTATGATTACGCTCCCGGATACAGGATTGCTCGACGCAAGAAGTTAAGGTGCATAATTCCTACTTCCTCCCTTATACAACACAACATACTCCGTCCCAACTCTACAACCCAGCTAGCCTACAAGTGAACTTTTCACCCCACCAGTCAACAGCCAAATCAGACTGGTCTCCCTTGATCCAATCAGAGCACTCTGATTTGGAGGAGTGTAGTAAACGAGCCAGACACCCAGACCCATAAAGCTACAATAGACTTGGAGCCAGTCGGCCGTGGAGACAACAGCCAATCAACAAATGAGGTGAGGCCCCTCTGATCTAATCACACACACAAACACAAATCCATGTCGCGAGGTAAACTAAGCTCACCAGACTCACACAGTCCCAGCCTACAGTCTGGAGTCATACAGTCATGTGGGCCTTCCACATTAATGGTTGGGAGGTCAAATACTACTTCCACTGCTGTTTTTAAAAGGGGCCTGGACGTTTGAGACACGAAGCTCACGACAACAGCAGCACTGTGCTACTGTAATCTAATCACCAGCGGAGAGTGTGGCGTTTCCCAAATGGGATTACAGCCTTCCTTCTCTTTATGCCCGAGGACCAGCCAGGAACACCTCGCCGCGCGTGTAACCAAGAACGGTTATCCGAAGTGGGGGTGGGATGGAATGCGAGGGGGGTGGGGGCGGTGCTTGTAGCCTCTATGGGCGCCTGGCTATGAGTGATTAGCTCTAGTCAGGGAGCTTTAGAGGAGAGAGTGTGTGGAACAGAGAAGGAGCTTTCTATCAGCTCAAACATGGCCGCCTAGCGTGTTGCTTTAGCCTTGAGCTGACATTCCCGAGGTAGAGACGAAAAGGTCTGAAGCAGCAAGAGCTAGCGGCTAGCTTATTGCTGAAGTGTTTCTCCTTTGGATGAACATGCAAGACACTAATGCTATCGCCGTACGGCGTAGCATGTATCGTGCTTACATTGTTCTTGGCATCCCGCATTGGACACATAGCTAGCAACACCGTGCTAAAATCTCTAAAGATAGCAACACTGCTCTAGCACGCCGCTATCCAAAACAAACCCCTTTTAGCTGCCAACACTCCCAGTATTACTGTCCCTTATCTGCCTCCATCACCCTGGGTTGGTTAATATTTCTGCTGAGGTAAGCCATAAAATAAAAGTATTTTCAATGTGACACCATCCTTCTGCTCGTCTTTGTTGCCATCAGTGCTCCTCTGCTCTCTGTGGTCGGGGGGGGAGAAGTGATTGACTGGAGTGTAAAAAACAAGGCCTGGCCTCAGAACAGGCACCATAATGAGGAGACAAGGGAGAGAGCGAGAGAGAGGAGAGGAGGAGTAGTGAGGGATGACAGGAGGAGAGAAATGAAGGAGAAAGAGTTTTTGGTCTCTCCTCTTCCCCTCCTTCCTCCCCCAGAAGACTGCAGGATAAACAAATGCTGCTAATCAGGCTGCCTGGGTAAAGACATGCTCTGACTGGAGAATCAGGAGGGAGGAAAGGAAAGAGGGGAAGAGGAGAGTGAGAAGAGAGGCAATGTTAACATATGTTTTCCATGCCAATAAAGCCCCTTGAATTGAATTGAGAGGAAGAGACCGAGTTGAGACATGGAGAGAGAGAACGACAGCAAGACAGCAACACACACACACCTGCTCCTCCACTCCAAGAAAGGAGCTAGCGAACATTCCTTCCTCGTCGTCGCCAGTCAAAAGGTTGCACGTTCATCAAATCATTGGCATCACTGTGGGCCTGCTTAACCTGCCTGCCACTTCTGGATTACATGTAATGCATTAGAATAAACAGAGTGTAGTACAGTATTAACACACAGTGATGGCTGAGGGGGAGAGCTGAGGGGGGAGAGCTGAGGGGGAGAGCTGAGGGGGAGAGCTGAGGGGGAGAGCTGAGGGGGAGAGCTGGGGGGGAGAGCTGAGGGGGGAGAGCTGAGGGGGGAGAGCTGAGGGGGAGAGCTGAGAAGGAGAGCTGAGGGGGAGAGCTGAGGGGGGAGAGCTGAGGGGGGAGAGCTGAGGGGGAGAGCTGAGGGGGAGAGCTGAGGGGGAGAGCTGAGGGGGGAGAGCTGAGGGGGAGATCTGAGGGGGAGAGCTGAGGGGGGAGAGCTGAGGGGGAGAGCTGAGGGGGAGAGCTGAGGGGGAGAGCTGAGGGGGAGAGCTGAGGGGGAGAGCTGAGGGGGAGAGCTGAGGGGGGAGAGCTGAGGGGGGAGAGCTGAGGGGGGAGAGCTGAGGGGGAGAGCTGAGGGGGGAGAGCTGAGGGGGAGAGCTGAGGGAGGAGAGCTGAGGGGGGAGAGCTGAGGGGGGAGAGCTGAGGGGGGAGAGCTGAGGGGGGAGAGCTGAGGGGGGAGAGCTGAAGGGGAGAGCAAAAGCCAGGGGGGCCGAGGGGTGTGGTTAGTCAGAGTGACGTTAATTGACTGGCCGCTCGCTTACTAAGTTCCGTTGCATAACACTGTTAGGATAACGGTACCAAGTGTTATAAAACGGCAGGTCTTGGACGCCCCATGGGGGCTGCAGTTGCACACACAGAGAGAGAGAGACCCAAACACACGAGAAAGCAGAGAGACCCAAACACACGAGAAAGCAAAGAGCCCTTTAAAAGGCCCAGTGCAGTTAAAATTGAGTTTTCCTGATGAAAGCTGATTTTCCAGCTGATGAAAGTAACACTGTTAAAGTGTGAAACAATTTGATCAGTGTTATTTCCTGATAGTTGCTGGTTGAAAATACAATTTACACAACAGGTTTGCATGGGGTAGGAGTTTTGGCTTTCCATGGTGACATTACCATGTGGTAAATTGGATAATAGACCAATAACAGAGTTCTAAACCCAGTTTTCCCCTCCCCACTCAGACCACTCCCAGAAAATCATAGCAAACTTCTTGCTTGAGAAATACTGTTTTCCTAAAAAGCCATTTTTGCCTATTTTAATAGAAATATATTACAGCAAGGTACTTAATTAATTAGACAAATTATTTGATATTGCTTGGAAAAAGTGGCCTTTAAACCGTGCTGCCACTTCCCGGCCGCTAAAGTGCTTTAAACACACCTGGTGTTGTTAATGTACGACCATTTCAATTAGGAGGGACAGTGCTCAAGCCAAACGAGCCAGCAGGACCAGGGACAAGTTGGGTTTAAAACAGCACTTCGCGAGGTTGGCTCACAGCAATGTCCAGATTCAGCAACTGACATTAAAGAGGCCAACGCGACGATGCAGTGAAACACATGAAACTTAAACCACTCTCAGCAGACAAAGTAGGGCCCTGTAGCTAGGTATAATGAGGGTTTGGATAAAAACCCTAATAAAACCTGAGAGCCGCATGCAGGCAAAAATGTTGGTTGGAGGATTGCATTCAGTTCATGCTTGAAAACTCTAGCCAAGTTGTTTTATAGATGAGCCAGATATGGCGCCGACATAGATGGCCGCCTCGCTTCATGTTCTTAGGAAACCACGCAGTATTTAGTTTTTTTAGGACAATACAGTGCCACTGACACGGCCCACTACCAAAACCTACGGGTTCTCCTTCACCGCAGCCATCGCGAGCAAAACATTTAAACGTGTTAACCCTTGCAAGGCTGCAGGCCAAGACGGCATCCCTAGCCACGTCCTCAGAGCATGTGCAGACCAGCTGGCTGGTGTGTTTACGGACATATTAAATCAATCCCTATCACAGTCTGCTGTTCCCACATGCTTCAAGAGGGCCACCATTGTTCCTGTTCCCAAGAAAGCTAAGGTAACTGAGCTAAACGACTACCGCCCCGTAGCACTCACTTCCGTCATCATGAAGTGTTTTGAGAGACTAGTCAAGGACCATATCACCTCCACCCTACCTGACACCCTACACCCACTCCAATTTGCTTACCGCCCCAATTTGCTTACCGCCCCAATAGGTCCACAGACGACGCAATCACAATCACACTGCCCTAACCCATCTGGACAAGAGGAATACCTGTGTCAGAATGCTGTTCATCGATTACAGCTCAGTATTTAACACCATAGTAACCTCCAAACTCGTCATAAAGCTCAAGACCCTGGGTCTCGACCCCGCCCTGTGCAACTGGGTCCTGGACTTTGACGGGCTGCCCCCAGGTGGGGAGGGTAGGAAACAACATCTCCATCCCGCTGATCCTCAACACTGGGGCCCCAACAAAGGTGCGTTCTCAGCTCCCTCCTGTACGCCCTGTTAACCCATGACTGCGTGGCCATGCACGCCTCCAAATCAATCATCAATTTTGCAGACGACACTAGAGTGATAGGCTTGATTACCAACAACGACGAGACGGCCTACAGGGAGGAGGTGAGGGCCCTCGGAGTGTGGGGTCAGGAAAATAACCTCACACTCAACGTCAACAAAACAAAGGAGGTGATCGTGAACGTCAGGAAACAGCAGCGCGAGATCCCCCTATCCACATCGACGGGACAGTAGTGGAGAAGGTGGAACGTTTTAAGTTCCTCGGCATACACATCACGGACAAACTGAAATGGTCCACCCACACAGACAGCGTGGTGAAGGCGCAGCAACGCCTCTTCAACCTCAGGAGGCTGAAGAAATTTGGCTAGTC
Organism: Oncorhynchus kisutch; assembly: GCF_002021735.2. Taxonomy (NCBI): domain Eukaryota; kingdom Metazoa; phylum Chordata; class Actinopteri; order Salmoniformes; family Salmonidae; genus Oncorhynchus; species Oncorhynchus kisutch. Next base: position 208,563 of record NC_034192.2, on the reverse strand, counting down.
ACCAAAAGCACTCACAAACTTTTACAGATGCACAATCGAGAGCATCCTGTCGGCCTGTATCACTGCCTGGTACGGCAACTGCTCCGCCCACAAACGTAAGGCTCTCCAGAGGGTCTGCACAATGCATCCCCGGGGGCAAACTACCTGCTCTCCAGGACACCTACACCACCGGATGTCACAGGAAGGACAAAAAGATCTTCAAGGACAACAACCACCCGAGCCACTGCCTTTTCGCCCTGCTATCATCCAGTACAGGTACAGGTGCATCAAAACTGGGACTGAGAGATGGAAAAACAGCTCCTATCTCAAGGCCATCAGACTGTTAAACAACCATCACTAACATTGAGGGGCTGCTACCAACATACTGACTCAAATCTCTAGCCACTTAATTATTAAAAACTGGATGTAATAAATGTATCACTAGTCACTTTAAACAATGCCACTTTATATAATGTTTACATAACCTACATTACTCATCTCATATGTATATACTGTACTCTATACCATCTACTGCATCTTGCCTATGCCGTTCGGCCATCCATACATTTACATATTCTTATTAATTCGTTTACACTTGTGTGTATCAGGTAGTTGTGAAATTGTTAGATTACTTGCATTAACATCTGCTATCCATGTGTATGTGACCAATAAAATTTGATTTGATTTTTAAGTGGAGTCCAGTGAAACCGCATCCACCCTAACCAAGGTGCAGATTTTCCTCGGCCTGGAAGATTCATGTCGTCACCTCCATCCCATTTAAATGAACGGTGTAATGACAAAGTACGATACACCTATCAAATGGTGCCTAGTCTATGGCTTAGGTCTAGACACTGGAGTCAGCAATGCAGTCTCCATCCAGACAAGGCAGTGCGCCGTGAATACATATTCAAATACCCAGGGTTCTCCATTCACCCACGTTGAATTAATAAGGGAAGAGTCCAAAAGGGGGGGGTAAGGCAGCATCAACTCAAAAAGAAAATCAATTTCATTGCAAATCCAGACAAGCTCTCATCTGCTTTGGCATTTACACAGAGACACACAATCCATAATGCAGAATGATAAAAGGCTATGGTTCTGATTATAATAAAGTGTTGGTTTGGTTCTGACAGGTTAAGTGCTGTGTTTGAGGGGTCCCGTTGGGCTCCTGGCTGTCTGTCTCAGCCCCCTAGTACTATCATTACTGTTCCTGCCACTCTCTGGGATTCACAGATTGTCTTGTGATGCACCACAGAGGGAGAAGGGTGTGCGTGTGTGTGTGTGGGTGGAACTAAACCTCCAGAGTCCAACAGGGAGCACAGCAAGAGGGTCTCAATCACCGTAAAGGTCATGTGGCAGTGTGTGTATGCGTGTATAATTTGTGAGTAGCGTGTGTGTGCATTGCTTTCATGCGAGCACATGCGCAGATGTGTGTACTGATGACAGGAGTGGTGCAGTAGAGATCATAGCTGTCTCAATGAGAGTCGTACGGGCAGTCAAGCCAGAAACAGAGGGGAAGCAGCAACAATAAGCATCATCTCTGATCTCTACTACAGAAGAGACTCTTGAAAGGGAGTCAAATACTGAAGTGAAAAGAGTGGAGACAGGCAAAGTGCAGGTCAATAATGGGACACACCAGTGTAGCCTAGAGGGACTATTCTGCAAATGGTAGTCTTTCAGGGGGACGTGTGTGTGTATGTGTATGTGTATGTGTATGTGTATGTGTGTGTGTGTGTGTGTGTGTGTGTGTGTGTGTTAAAGCATCCAGAGAGGAAGTATTATTTACATACAGCCAACAAGCTCCAAGCAACTGAGCACTGGTTTCCATGGTGACACATTAACACACAAACTGACATAATGAGTTAGTCTAGTTTCAAAGAGTGATACAGACCTACACACACCAAATGTACTGTAGCGTTGCTTATTCAACTGCCCTCAGAAGAACGACTTGTGAGAAAAATATAATTTCACAAAATGTCAAGGCGACCTAATAACGCTGTCTAACCTAAGCCAGGATAATATCTTATCCAACACGTCGTTGTCTTTTATCATGACATTAACTTGATCCACTAATGTCTGTGTCAGACAAAGCAATAAAACAGCAGAGATGACAGTTGGCTTTAAATATTATAGGAAACATACAGTGGGGATCATACATATTCACTTGCCTTGGATTTCTTCATTTTATTGTGTTAAAAAGTGAGATTAAAATGGATTTCATTAATGATCTACACAAAATACTATGTATTGTCAAAGTGGAAGAATAAGTCAATACATATTCGAAAGACCTTTGGCAGCGATTACAGCTGTAAGTCTTCTTGGGTAGGTCTCTAAAGCCTTGTTCTCACTGCAGGCCTTAATGCTCAAATCAGCTGTTGTTTTTCAAATCCGTTTTGGAATTACAAGTGACCAAATGGGATTTGATGTGTTCATACAGCCGTCATTTGCTGACATGGCTACGCAAGTTGTCATAGTAATGACGGGTGTGTGCAGAGTGGTGTAGTCTGACTGTTGGTGGTGCTCCTATCGGTCAGCAGTTATGCATCAAGCTAAAGTGACAATGCCTGCCATGGACGTTTCCCAGTTGATTTGAATGATCAAAATCAGTGTAAGATAAGGATAAGATGATCCTTGAAAACAAGTATTTTTTGGCTACAGACAGCAGTCAACTAGGTAGCTAGGTAGCCGTTTCGCTTTCTAGCACAATCACTTACTTGTTTGTAAACAATTATCAAGCTGGTTAGCTTACACATGTCCATGTCAAACAGAAGTTAACAAGCAACAAGATATGCCAAATAACAGTCTAAAAAACATTTCAGATTAAAAAATATATAATCAGATTTGACCATTCAGACACAGGCCAGGAATCAGATTTGTATTTGACTTTAAACCAGTTATGGAAGTGGATTGAAATGTGGCTTGAAATATTGGATTCCATGGGCTTTTTGGCTGTTAAGACTAGGGATCTGGCGGTCATTACATTTTGTCAGCCGTGGATTGTCAAGCATATAACTGCCGGTCTCACTGTAATTTACCATTAATAAACAAACATTTAACATCTCCTGACTTCCACACATAGCCTACAAGCCACTGATACAGACCTTATGAACATATACATTTTAACAACAAAAAAACATTATGAAATATAGCCACCACAATAAATCCATGACTTATTCTAAAACAGATCTAAAGAAACATGATATAAAGAAAATGTAGTCTATTTCAGAAGAACTGAATAGCATACTCTGAGTGTCCTTATGTTAGGCCCTGATCTGGCTATGCCATATGGCTGTGGGCTACATAAGGGAGTACGATTATCATGCACCTGTCTCCAAACAAGGGAAGGGGGAAAAAATACTTGTCATCTATGTACTTAAATAGTGAATGAAGGACACCTTTCCCATGGTTATTTTTCATGCCAGCCATGGTAGGCTATACTCCTGTTGTAAAGAGAAGCTTAATATTAGGAAAGTTGAGAAATAAATATAGTAGGCCTAGCCTATAGAACGCGGATGGGATCCTCCTCTTTTTAATAGAGGCCATCAATTGCATAGCCTATAGAAATGTTGCGTAACATGAGCTCATGGGCTCTCATGAAGTGTTTGATTAGATTTTAAAAAAAATTTGCGTTGGTGTCAGAGTGATTTCAGGGACAATAGAGTGCTGAGTACCAGGCAGTTAGCACGTTTGGTATGCTACTAATGATCATCAGCAGCATCAGATAGCAAGTTTGGTACGCTACTAATGATCATCAGCAGCATCAGAGCTGGGAGAAGCCTAATTACTGTGGACAAATGTTCAGGTGGAATTTGATAATGCGGTCAGCATAACATCCCTCGTTCAGACTTTGCTCAACTGGATTGTACAACATTTGGCCATTATTCTTTTACAACTTATTTAAGCTCTGTCAAGGCGATCATGGCTAGACAGCAATTTTCAAGTCTTGCCAAAGATTCAAGCAGATTTCAGTCAAAACTAACTTCGCCACTCAGTAACATTGACTGTCTTCTTGGTAAGCAACCCAGCGTAGATTTGGCCAAGTGTTGTTATTGTCCTGCTGAAAGGTGAATACCTCTCCAAGTGTCTAGTGTAAAGCAGACAATCAGGTTTTCCTCTAGGATGTTGCCTGTGCTTAGGTCCATCCTGTTTCTTTTTATCCTGAAAATCTACCCCAAACACAGAGCTTTGCATTTAGGCCCAAAAGTGTATTCCTTTGCTGTGTTCTTTTTTTGCAACATTACTTTAGTGCATGTTATGGAATATTTTTTTATTGTGTATACTTTATTTCCCTTTTCAATTCATCAATATTGTGGAATCACTACAATGTTGATCCATCATCATTTTTCCCCCCAACATCGCCATTGATCTCTGTATCCGTTTTACAATCACCAATGGCGACATCCCAGAGCAGTTTCCTTCATGTACTGCAGATCAGTTCAGAAGGACAAATGCATCTTCGATGTGTGTGAGTGGTCCCCCGCTCTCCTTTCGGAAAAGCTGACCACGACTCCATTTTGTTGCTTCCTGCCAAACCAGCCCTGTCGCGGACCAGGATGTCTTGCTCCCAGACAGTCTAAATAACTTCTTTGCTCGCTTTGAGGACAATACAGTGCCACTGACACGGCCCGCTACCAAAGCCTGCGGACTCCAAAAGTGAAAATGCTGTGCCCTACCCCAAACAGTTTAACACGTTTAAATGTTTTACTCATGTCGGCTGCAGTGAGTAAAACATTTAAACGTGTTAACCTGTTTGGGGTAGGGGGCAGCATTTTCACATTTGTATAAATAGCATGCCCAAACTGAACTGCCTCCTACTCTGTCCCAGATCCTAATATGCATATTATTATTAGTATTGGATAGAAAACACTCTGAAGTTTCTAAAACTGTTTTCTAAAACTGTTTCAATCATGTCATGTCCATTCAGTCACTGTCTTTTCAATATGTTTTCATGGGGAATCCGACCTTCCTGCAGTTCCTACCGCTTCCACTGGATGTCACCAGTTTGTAGAAATTGGTTGAGGTTTTTCCTTTGTGTAATGAAGAAGTACCATAGCTCAGAACGAACGTCACTTCATGTGTACGTTTTGAGGGCGATTAACCAGAAAAGTAGCGTCAGTTTGTTTTGCTCCTGTATTGAACACAGATGATCCCGTCTTCAATTTGATCGATTATATACGTTTAGAAATACCTAAAGTTGTATTACAAAAGTATTTTGAAATGTTTTGGCAAAGTTTACAGGTAACTTTTGAGATATTTTGGAGTGACGTTGCGTAAATTGGAAGCAGTGTTTTTCTGGATCAAACGCTCCAAATAAATTGACATTTTGGAGATATATCGACGGAATTAATCGAACAAAAGGACCATTTGTGATGTTTATGGGACATATAGGAGCACCAACAAAAGAAGCTCGTCAAAGGTAAGGCATGATTTATATTTTATTTCTGCGTTTTGTGTCGCGCCTTGAAATATGAGTTGAAATATGCTACTCTCATTGTTTACTGTTTCACCAAAAAGCCTGTTTGAAATCTGACATATTGGCTGGATTCACAACGAGTGTAGCTTTAATTTGCTATCTTTCCTGTGTAATTTAATGAACGTTTGATTTTTATAGAAATGTATTTGAATTTGGTGCTCTGCTTTTTCCCTGCCTATTGGCCATGTGGGACGCAAGCATCCCACCTACCCCAGAGAGGTTAACCCTCTCAAGGCTGCAGGCCCAGATGGCATCCCCAGCCGCGTCCTCAGAGCATGCGCAGACCGGCTGGCTGGTGTGTTTACGGACATATTCAATCAATCTGCTGTTCCCACATGCTTCAAGAGGGCCACCATTGTTCCTGAGAGAGCTAAGGTAACTGAGCTAAACGACTACCGCCGCCCCGTAGCACTCACTTCCGTCATCATGAAGGGCTTTGACAGACTAGTCAAGGACCATATCACCTCCACCCTACCTGACACCCTAGACCCACTCCAATTTGCTTACCACCCCAATAGGTCCAAAGATGACGCAATCACAACCAGACTGCACACTGCCCTAACCCATTTGGACAAGAGGAATACCTATGTGAGAATGATGTTCTCTCCAAACTCGGCATCAAGCTCGAGACCCTGGCCGCCCCCAGGTGGTGAGGGTAGGTAACAACATCTCCACCCCGCTGATCCTCAACACTGGGGCCACACAAGGGTGCGTTCTGAGCCCTCTACTGTACTCCCTGTTCACCCACGACTATGTGGCCATACACGCCTCCAAATCAATCATCAAGTTTGCAGACAACACTACAGTGGTAGGTTTGATTACCAACAACGACGAGACAGCCTACAGAGAGGAGGTGAGGGCCCTCGGAGTGTGGTGTCAGGAAAATAACCTTACACTCAATGTCAACAAAACAAAGGAGATGATCGTGAACGTCAGGAAACAGCAGGGAGCACCCCCCTATCCACATCGACGGGACAGTAGTGGAGAGGGTAGTAAGTTTGAAATTCCTTGGGGTACACATCACGGACAAACTGAAATGGTCCACCCACACAGACAGCGTGGTGAAGGCGCAGCAACGCCTCTTCAACCTCAGGAGGCTGAAGAAATTTGGCTAGTCACCAAAAGCACTCACAAACGTTTACAGATGCACAATCGAGAGCATCCTCTCGGCCTGTATCACTGCCTGGTACGGCAACTACTCCGCTCACAACCGTAAGGCTCTCCAGAGGGTAGTGAGGTCTGCATAATGCATCCCTGGGGGCAAACTACCTGCCATCCAGGACACCTACACAACCCGATGTCACAGGAAGGCCATAAAGATCATCAAGGACAACAACCACCCGAGCCACTGCCTGTTCACCCCGCAATCGTCCAGAAGGCGAGGTCAGTACAGGTGCATCAAAGCAGGGACCGAGACTGAAAAACAGCTTCTATCTCAAGGCCATCAGACTGTTAAACAGTCACCGCTAACATTGAGTGGCAGCTGCCAACATACTGACTTAACTCCAGTCACTTTAATAATGGAAAAATTTACGTAAAAAATGTATCACTAGCCACTTTAAACAATGCCACTTTTATATGTTTACATACCCTACATTACTCATCTCATATGTATATACTGTACTCGATACCATCTACTGCATCTTGCCTATGCCGTTCTGTACCATCACTCATTCATATATTTGTATGTACATATTCTTCATCCCTTTACACTTGTGTGTATAAGGTAGTTGAACATGTATGATTTGTTATTTGTTACCAAATCACTGACCCTCTTTATGAGGCTTTCGAAAAGCTCCTTCGTCTATGCTAGAAATTCAATAATTAACCGAGGGACCTTACAGATGTATGTATTTTTTATTTTACTTAACTAGGCAAGTCAGTGAAGAACAAATTCTTATTTACAATGACGGCCTACACCGGCCAAACACGGACGATGCTGCGCCAAATGTGCCGCCATATGGGACATCCAATCACGGCCTGGATTTGAACCAGGGTGTCTGTAGTGACGCCTCTAAAACCGAGATGCAGTGCCTTAGACCGCTGTGCCAGAGGGAGAAAAAAAAACTAATTAAGGCTTGCCTAAACAAAGGGGGTAAATACTTACGCAAATCAAATTGTATCTGTCACATGCGCCGAATACAACAGGTTTAGACCTTACAGTGAAATGTTTACTTACAAGCCCTTAACCGACAGCGCAGTTAAGAAAATAACACCAAAAAAAATATGCAAATAATTAAAAAGCAGTAGTAAATAACAAAAACGGGGCTATATACAGGGGGTACCGGTACAGAGTCAATGTGTCAATGTGCGGGGGCACCGGTGTCGAGGTAATTGTGGGTAGGGTTATTAAAGTGGCCAATTGATTAGCTGTTCCGGAGTCTTATGGCGTGGGGGTTGAAGCTGTTTAGAACCTCTTGGACCTAGACTTGGTGCTCTGGTACCACTTGCAGTGAGGTAGCAGAGAGAACAGTGTATGACTCGGGTGGCTGGAGTCTGACAATTTATAGGGCCTTCCTCTGACACAGCCTGGTATAGAGGGCCTGGATGGCAGGAAGCTTGGCCCCGGTGATGTACTGGGCCGTACACACTACCCTCTGTAGTGCCTTGCGGTCAGAGGCTGAACAGTTGCCATACCAGGCAGTGATGCAACCAGTCAGGATGCTCTCGATGGTGCAGCTGTAAAACCTTTTGAGAATCTGAGGACCCATGCCAAATCTTTTCAGTTTTCCTGAGGGGGAATAGGTTTTGTCATCCGCTCTTCATGACTGTCTTGGTGTGGTTGGACCATGTAAATTTGTTGGTGATGTGGACACCAAGAAACTTGGTGCTCTCAACCTGCTCCACTAAAGTCCTGCCGATGAGAATGGGGGTGTCTTCGGTCCTCCTTTTCCTGTAGTCCACAATCATCTCCTTAATCTTGATTACGCTGAGGGACAGGTTGTTGTCCTTGCACCACATAGTCCGGTCTCTGACGACCTCCCTATAGACTGTCTCATTGTTGTCGGTGATCAGGCCTACCACTGTTGTGTCATCAGCAAACTTAATGATGTTGGAGTTGTGCCTAACCGTGCAGTCGTGATTGAACAGGGAGTACAGGAGGGGACTGAGCACACATCCCTGAGGATCAGCGTAGGGGATGTGTTGTTACCTACCCTTACCACCTGGGGGCGGCCCATCAGGAAGTCTAGAATCCAGTTGCAGAGGGAGGTATATAGTCCCAGGGTCTTAGCTTATTGATGAGCTTTGAGAGCCTTATGGTGTTGAATGCTGAGCTGTAGTCAATGAATAGCATTCTCACATAGGTGTTCCTATTGTCCAGGTGGGAAAGGGCAGTGTGGAGTGCAATAGAGATTGCATCATCTGTGGATCTGTTGGTGCGGTATGCAAATCGGAGTGGGTCTAGGGTTTATGGGACAATGGTGTTGATGTGATCCATGACCAGCCTTTCAAAGCATTTCATGGCTACAGACGTGAGTGCTACGGGTAGTCATTTAGGCAGGTTACCTTAGTGTTCTTTGGCACAGGGACTATGGTGGACTGCTTGAAACATCCTGTATTCCAGACTCGGACATGGAGAGGTTAAAAATGTCACTGAAGACACTTGCCAGTGTGTCAGCGCATGCTCGAAGTACAAGTCCTGGTGATCCGTCTGGCCCAGCGGCCTTGTGAATGTTGACCTGTTTAAAGGTCTAACATCAGCTGCAAGGGCAGATTACCACTTGTCGCCTGATCCTTGCAAGGCATCCTGATCTTTTGCCGAAATCTCTGTTTCCTTCTCCAGCGAATCACGGGGATCGGGGCCTGGTCAGATGTCTGCAGTATATCCCCTGCGTCCGACTCATTGAAATAACGCCTCGTCCAATTTGAGGTGAATAATCCCAGTTCTGATGTCCAGAAGCTCTTTTCGGTCATAAAATATGGTAGCAGCAACATTATGTATAAAACAAGTTACAATTTTGTATTTTTTTTAAATAGCATGACAGGTTAAGAGCCAATAAGACGACAGGTTAAGAGCCAATAAGACGGCAGCCCCCCCCCCACGGCGCCATCACTGATGCAATGACTATATTTGCGTCAATATTGTTTTAATTTGTAAAAATGTGTAGAATTGTCTTGTCACTTTGACATAAAGTGTTTGTGTAGATCAATGACAACAAAATCACTTTCTAAATTCATTTCAATCCCACTTTGTAACGCAACAAAATGTGAAAAAAAATCTAAGGGGGGTGAATATTTCTGAATGCAACTGTACATGGTAGATGATATTATGCAGTGTGCTTAACTCTCTCTGCCTATAGCTTCCCAGTAGCAGGGCAATAATATGCTGCAATTTCATGGAGTTTTCCTCTAAGGCCAACAAACCGTCTTACATAAAGCATTCAGCTGGGAGGCAGAGCGCCGTGTCTGTCTGTCTGTCTGTCTGTCTGTCTGTCTGTCTGTGTGTGTCTGTGTGTGTGAGAGAGGGAGAGCTGTGTGCGCATGCAAGCAAGAGAACAGTGTTTATGTGTGTGAGATAACAGTCTGTGTCTATGTGCGCGGGAGAGAGGGACACGAGGTGACGTAGGGCCTGTCGTCAGCAGCTCTCTCTCTCCCATGTCCTGTCTGTTCCTGCGGTTGATACTCGAAACGGAATGAGAGAGAGAAAGGAACGGAATGAGAGAGAGAAAGGAACGGAAGAGAGAGAAAGGAACGGAATGAGAGAGAGAGAAAGGAAAGGAATGAGAGAGAGAGAAAGGAACGGAATGAGAGAGAGAAAGGAACGGAATGAGAGAGAGAAAGGAACGGAATGAGAGAGAGATATGATGAGTAAGTAAGTGACAGAGGGAGTGAGTGAGAGAGTGAGAGAGTGTGAGAGTGTGAGAGAGTGAGTGAGTGAGTGAGTGAGTGAGTGAGTGAGTGCACACATCCCGCGGGCATCGGCTTTCACTATGAGCTTGTCATACGGGGAAGGCGAGAGAGGGAAGGAGACAGAGAGGAGTGGGCACAGTGCTAAAACCACAAGGCAGCCAGGGATGACCGGCACATGGCAGAGCAGTGTGTGTGTGTGTACAGTGTGTGTGTGTGTGTGTGTGTGTGTGTGTGTACAGGGTGTGTGTGTGTGTGCGGGCAGTGTGTGTGTGTGTGGGCAGTGCGTGTGTGCAGTGTGTATGTGTGTGCATTGCGTGTGTGTGTGTGCGTGTGTGTGTGTGTGTGTGTGTGTGTGTGGGGGCAGTGTGTGTGTGGGTAGTGTGTGTGTGTGTGTGTGTGTGTGTGTGTGTGTGTGTGTGTGTGTGTGTGTGTGTGTGTGTGCGTGCGTGTGTGCGTGTGTGTGTACAGTGTGTACAGCGTGTGTGTGTACAGTGTGTACAGTGTGTGTGTGTGTGTACAGTGTGTGTGTGTGTGTACAGTGTGTGTGTGTGTGTACAGTGTGTGTGTGTGTGTACAGTGTGTGTGTGTGTGTGTGTGTGTGTGTGTGTGTACAGTGTGTGTGTGTGTGTACAGGGTGTGTGTGTGTGTGCGGGCAGTGTGTGTGTGTGTGGGCAGTGTGTGTGTGGAGTGTGTGTGTGTGTGGGAAGTGTGTACAGTGTGTGAATGTGTACAGTGTGTGTGTGTGGGCAGTGTGTGTATGTGTACAGTGTGTGTGTGGGCAGTGTGTGTGTGTGTGTGTGCAGTGTGTGTGTGTGTGTGCAGTGTGTGAGCAGTGTGTACAGTATGTGTACAGTGTGTGTACAGTGTGTGTGTGCAGTGTGTGAGCAGTGCGTGTGTGTGTGTGTGTACAGTGTGTGTGTACAGTGTGGGCAGTGTGTGTGTGTGTGTGTGGGCAGTGTGTGTGTGTGTGTCAGTGTGTGTGTGTGTGTGTGTACAGTGTGTACAGTGTGTGTGGGCAGTGTGTGTGTACAGTGTGTGTGGGCAGTGTGTGTGTGTGTGTGTGTGGGCAGTGTGTGTGTGGGCAGTGTGTATGTGTGTGCAGTGTGTGGGCAGTGTGGGCAGTGTGTGTGTGTGTGTGGGCAGTGTGTGTGTGTGTGTGTGGGCAGTGTGTGTGTGTGTGTGTGGGCAGTGTGTGTGTGTGTGTGTGGGCAGTGTGTGTGTGTGTGTGTGTGTATGTGGGCAGTGTGTGTGTGTGTGTGGGCAGTGTGTGTGTGGGCAGTGGGTGTGTGTGTGGGCAGTGTGTGTGTGTGGGCAGTGTGTGTGTGTGGGCAGTGTGTGTGTGTGTGTGTGTGTGTGTGCATTGTGTGTGTGTGTGTGTGTGTGTGCAGTGTGTGTGTGTGTGTGCAGTGTGTGTGTGTGTGTGTGTAGTGTGTGTGTGTGCGTGTGCGTGTGCGTGTGCGTGTGTGTGTGTGTGTGTGTGTGTGTGTGTGCGTGCATTGTGTGTGTGTGTGTGTGTGTGTGCAGTGTGTGTGTGTGCAGTGTGTGCAGTGCGTGTGTGTGCAGTGCGTGTGTGTACAGTGCGTGTGTGTGTGCAGTGCGTGTGTGGGCAGTGAGTGTGCAGTGTGTGTGTGTGTGTGTGGGCAGTGTGTGTGTGGGCAGTGTGTGTGTGTGTGTGTGTGTGTGGGCAGTGTGTGTGTGGGCAGTGTGTGTGTGTGTGTGTAGTGTGTGTGTGGGCAGGTGTGTGTGTGTGTAGTGTGTGTGTGTGGGCAGTGTGTGTGTGTGTGTGGGCAGCGTGTGTGTGTGTGTGTGTACAGTGTGTGTACAGTGTGTGTGTGTGTGTACAGTGTGCGTGTACGTGTGTACAGTGTGTGTGTGTGGGCAGTGTGTGTACAGTGTGTGTGTGTGGGCAGTGTGTGTGTGTGTGTGGGCAGTGTGTGTGTGGAGTGTGTGTGTGTGGAGTGTGTGTGTGTGTGTGTGTACAGTGTGTGTGTGTGGGCAGTGTGTGTGTGTGTGTGGGCAGTGTGTGTGTGTGGGCAGTGTGTGTGTGTGTGGGCAGTGTGTGTGTGTAGTGTGTGTGTGTGGGCAGTGTGTGTGTGGGCAGTGTGTGTGTGTTCGCAGTGCGTGTGTGTGTGCAGTGCGCGTGTGTGTGCAGTGCGTGTGTGTGTGCAGTGCGTGTGTGTGCAGTGCGTGTGTGTGTGTGTGTGTGCAGTGTGTGCGTGCAGTGTGTGTGGGCAGTGTGTGTGGGCAGTGTGTGTGTGTGTGTGTGTGGGCAGCATGTGTGTGTGTGTGGGCAGCGTGTGTGTGTGTGTGCGTGTGGGCAGCGTGTGTGTGTGTGTGCAGCGTGTGTGTGTGTGGGCAGCGTGTGTGTGTGTGTGGGCAGAGTGTGTGTCTATCCAGAGGAAAACCCATTGCTCCAGATGTGAGCCGGGAGAAACATAGGACAGATTGGGGCCATGCGTCAGACATGGATCGAGCCCATTCTGGGTAACATGCACACGCATCACACACACACACCTGAAGGCCAACTTATGATGTAACTGATGGTTAGGGCATTAGATGTACACTATAGTTTGAGGAACTGGTGGTTAATGTAAAGTAGACCTCTCTCTCCTAGAAGTCCATTGACCTTGTCGTTCTACTGCATACAGTGCCTTCAGAAACAATTCACATCCATTCACTTTTTCCACATTTTGTTGCATTAAATTAAAATGAAATGGTGTGTTACTGGCCTACACACAATACCCCATAATGTGAACGTGGACTTATATTTTTAGATTATTATTTTAGTTTTTGATTAAAAATGAAAAGCTTAAAATGTCTTGAGTCAGTCAGTATTTAACCCCTTTTTAATGACAAGCCTAAGAAAGTTCAGGAGTAAAAATGTGCTTAACAAGTCAATTAAGGTGCATGGACTCTGTGCAATAATAGTGTTTAGCATGGTCTTTTAATGACTACCTCATCTCTGTACCCCACACATACAATTATCTCTAAGGTCCCTCGGTCGAACAGTGAATTTCAAACACAGATTCAACCACAAAGACCAGGGAGGTTTTTCAATGCCTTGCAAAGAAGGGCACCTATTTGTAGATGGGTTTTAAAAAAAGCAGACATTGAATATCCCTTTGAGCATGGTGAAGTTATTAATTACACTTTGGATGGTGTATCAATACACCCAGTCACTAAAGATACAGCCGTTCTTCCTATCTCAGTTGCCGGAGAGAAAGGAAACCGCTCAAGTATTTTAACCGGAGGCCAATGGTTACTTTAAAACAGTTTGAGTTTAATGAATGTGATAGGAAAAACTGAGGATGGATCAACAACATTGTAGTTACTCCACAGTATAAACATGATTGACAGAGTGAAAAGGAAGCCTGTAGAGAATGTGAATATTCCAAAACATAGCCTAAAACACAAGGCCAAATATACACTGGAGTTGCTTACCAAGACAACATTGAATGTTCCGAAGTGGCCTAGTTACAGTTTTGACATATCAGCTTGAAATTCTATGGCAAGAATTGAAAATCGCTGTCTATCAATGATCAACAACAAACTTGACAGAGCTTGAATCATTTTTTTGGTTATTATAAAAGTGCAAATATATAGTTGTGCAAAGCTCTTAGAGATTCAGAAAAACTCAGTTGTATTCGGTGCCAAAGGTGATTCTAGCATGTATTGACTCGTGGGTGTGAATACTTATGTAAATGAGATATGCCTTTTTCATTTTCAATAAATGTGCAAATATTTCTAAAAACATGTTTTCACTTTGTAATTATGGGGTATTGTGTGTAGATGGGTTAGAATTTTTATTTTATTTTTTAATCCATGTTGAATTCAGGCTGTAACAACAAAATGTGGATTAAGTGGAGGGGTATGAATACTTTCTGAAGGCACTGTAGCATAGAACCCATCTAGGTCTAGGTTCATGGAAAATAAATGGGACTTAAAATGTAGGCCAACGCTAAGTTAGCTGACAAAGGAAAATGCAGAAACCCAACTGTAGGCTATACAAATTCAATTTGCCCATCTTTCAAATTTTGCTAAATATAACTGAGGGAAGGTTCAAGACAATTGCAAGCGATGCTTTCCAACATACTAACAGCATACTGTGGGCCAAACTGTGCTGATATGACTAGTATAGTTACTGTATCTGTCAGGCAATGGAGGATTACACACACACACACAGAGAGCAGCCCATCTACCGCCACACACAGTGTCCTCTCCTCTACACTCATCTTTCTGGATCTCTCCGTTCCCGACACAAGCCGGCCAGCCGTGCCCACTTTAATCCCTGTAAGCCCTGGTAAAAATGCTAACATATGAGAAGGGATTTGGAGAATAGGAGTTTTGGGGCTAAATCTATGTGCATTAGACCTATCTCTGTGTGCGTCTCGATCTCTCAAGCCCAGTGAAACAGTCTGGAGGGACTCCCAAGGTCTCTGATCTCCAGGCACTTTCCCATTCACACTTGTTTCCTCTCTCTCTTTCCTCTTTATCTCTCCATTTCCCCCCTTGTTGCGGTAGTAGTACATCTCTGCAGTAGTACATCTCTGCCAGGCCATCCATCAACAGTCTCTTTCCTGTCTACTTTTTCCTCAGCGCATGCTCCCTCCTTCGCTTTTTCACAACAGATTGTTGGAAGGAAGGAGTATTTTTAAGAACTCAATCAACGCCCATTTCTCCATCCCTGAGCTCTCAACACAGAGAGGCCCTGATAGAATGGCCAAACCTGTTATTGACTTCAACTTAGAAAGTGCTAGCCATTGCTTTTTTCCTTTCACTAGATCTACTGAGCAGCCTGCCTGGCCGAGTCCAGTCAGCCCCACCTCTGGGGAAATCCCAAATTGCCTTGCAACAGAAAACACATTTAAGAAAGGTCACAGGCCCCTGGTTTAAAGGGACTTATTCCTCTTTTCAGTCTTTTTCCCCCTCTCTTTTGGACGTCATATTCCACTCCTTTGCCGATTGACTCTCCTTCTCCATTGCTGTTTCTTTTATTCCTGGTGCTGCAAAGCTGCTTGGCTGGTTGAGTTCTGTGGACGAAACATGTCTGTATGACAGGCGTACGCACCAGATTAGACCCACTTAGCTTGTTTGGACAAATACTCAGGTTTTAAAAGGGGAGGAATGGAGATGAAATTTTAGAGAAACTGACTGCAGTAGGTTTGTACGAGGAGACTGGTTCAGATAGTCCATGCAGGAGTGGGGGTGGGAGTGTCAGAATCACAATTAGGAGAAGTACCAATAAATACACACACACATACAGTGGGGCAAAAAAGTATTTAGTCAGCAACCAATTGTGCAAGTTCTCCCACTTAAAATGATGAGGCCTGTAATTTTCATCATAGGTACACTTCAACTATGACAGACAAAATGAGAAAACAAATCCAGAAAATCACATTGTAGGATTTTTTATGAATTTATTTGCAAATTATGGCGCTAAATAAGTATTTGGTCAATAACAAAAGTTAATCTCAATACTTGTTATATACCCTTTGTTGGCAATGACAGAGGTCAAACGTTTTCTGTAAGTCTTCACAAGGTTTTCACACACTGTTGCTGGTATTTTGGCCCATTCCTCCATGCAGATCTCCTCTAGAGCAGTGATGTTTTGTGGCTGTTGCTGGGCAACACAGACTTTCAACTCCCTCCAAAGATTTTCTATGGGGTTGAGATCTGGAGACTGGCTAGGCCACTCCAGGAACTTGAAATGCTTCTTACGAAGCCACCCCGTCCAGGCGGTGTGTTTGGGATCATTGTCATGCTGAAAGACCCAGCCACGTTTTATCTTCAATGCCCTTGCTGATGTGAGGCTTTGTTACTTTGGTCCCAGCTCTCTGCAGGTCATTCACTAGGTCCCCCCGTGTGGTTCTGGGATTTTTGCTCACCGTTCTTGTGATCATTTTGACCCCACGGGGTGAGATCTTGCGTGGAGCCCCAGATCGAGGGAGATTATCAGTGGTCTTGTATGTCTTCCATTTCCTAATAATTTCCCCCACAGTTGATTTCTTCAAACCAAGCTGCTTACCTATTGCAGATTCAGTCTTCCCAGCCTGGTGCTGGTCCACAATTTTGTTTCTGGTGTCCTTTGACAGCTCTTTGGTCTTGGCCATAGTGGAGTTTGGAGTGTGACTGACTGAGGTTGTGGACAGGTGTCTTTTATACTGATTACAAGTTCAAACAGGTGCCATTAATACAGGTAACGAGTGGAGGACAGAGGAGCCTCTTAAAGAAGAAGTTACAGGTCTGTGAGAGCCTGAAATCTTTCTTGTTTGTAGGTGACCAAATACTTATTTTCCACCATAATTTGCAAATAAATTCATAAAAAATCCTACAATGTGATTTTCTGGATTTTTTTTCTCATTTTGTCTGTCATAGTTGAAGTGTACCTATGATGAAAATTACAGGCCTCTCTCATCTTTTTAAGTGGGAGAACTTGCACAATTGGTGGCTGACTAAATACTTTTTTGCCCCACTGTACGTGCACACACTTTATTAAAACTAAAATATTTCCCACCTACAGCACACACCTTTTTCCCTGAACAGAAACTCCCAACAAATCTATCCCACCCCCCAAAAAAACATAGAAGCAGGTGATTTCCCTCATCACCTTTGCGATATACCAACTAACAGTGCCTGACTGTGCATGCTCACACCTCTCTGCATTAGCCTGCATTACAGCATCTTATCACATTGTTCCCCCGCAGCCCTTTTGACTCATCTCCAGCCTAGTAGCCTGGGAACAGATTGTTCATTTGAATGGTAGCAGGGGCTTCAATCTGCCCGACGAGCTCTCAGTGTCTAAGGGCTACACTGAGCAGGAATACATTAAAGCGCCAAATGGCACCCTATTCCCTATATAGTACACTACTTTTGACCAAAACCCCATGGTCCCTGGCTTCACTGGGTTCTCCACCTAGGCTAGCTACCTTCCTCACTGGCTGAAACTCTTTCCAGAGGTAATATCTGTGAAAGGTTCTGATTCTTCCTGCAGAAGGGATTTGTGACAGACAGGAACACACACACACACAGAGAGACAGGCTGTGGGCATTGAACTCAGTCTGACCATTGTTGATAGTCTGGCATATATCTGTGACGGATTTTTGGGGATGAAAGCTGTTCCCTTCTGTCCCGATCTAACCTGCCTCCCCTCCCCTCCTAATCCTCCCACATGGTTTCTGATGGAGTTTCCACGCTTACCCGGCCGTTTCATGGAAGACTGTGGTAAACTGGAGGTAAGTAGAGATGCCATTTTGGAGACAGAAGCTAGCATCTCATGACAGTGAGGCAAGGTAAAAAGGTGTTAACACAATGTCACAACTGGGTGTGTGGCAAAACTATCCACATTAAAATGTTGACATAGCATGTATTTCAGTGGTCATGTTCAAAGAGTTCGCTAGGCAGAGACTGACCATAAAACAGTTTGGACAGAATAATAGACTAACTCTTAGAGGCTTTCATTAGCACGGTTGTGCTGCAATGGAGAATGCGCTCAGCTAGCCAGCAAACTCAGAGAGAGACAGAGACAGACAGGCAAGTTTAATTTTCACCAGCCCCTGAAAAGGACAAGAGAGGAATGGGAGAACAGGGAGATTGAGAGAGTAGGGCAGAGTACCCAGAGTAACCCCCCACCACCCACACGTCCTCTGCTCCCAAGCAGCTAAAAGTCAGGGAGATTTAAGGCCTCTCATGGTTGGGCATTAACATGTCTTTACCCAGGGAGCTGAGAATGGAGCCCTCTCTATTTACAGCCCTCTAGCCCGTCAGGCGGTTGGCAAGGCGACACAGTGAGGGATAATGCGCACGCCACGACGCTTCCGGAATCTTAATGGAGCCTCCTCGACCAATGACGTGGCCGGGATAGACGGCGGGGGAATTTGCATATGGTAGAATGGGGGAGCAACAGGGGGTTGGCCCCACCCCCTTGGTACCGGATGCCAGGGAGAGCACTGGTTGGATGCGTTCCTAAATGTGACAGTGTGTGTGTGTGTGTGTGTGTGTGTGCCCCAGAACATTAACACAAACACTTTGGCTATTTACACCATTAAATATCTAAAAGGTCACACTAAAAGAAACAGAAGATTACTAAATCCAAACATTGTTAGGCTAAACTACACACAATTGACCTTCAAATCTCACGACCACAAACGCTATGCCTCAGATGTGCAATAAGCCATAGCAAAAAAGATATGATGATTCTCAAATCCCAAAACTGAATTTGGGCGACTTCAATAGTCTTTTCATTAAATGTTTGTCTGCTAGGCTATTTAGAAGGCTTTTAACAGGTGATGATGATGATGATGATGATCACTGGGTTGGCTACTTTAAGCCTGCTTTCTTCCACATCCAGCTGACATGAGGCTAGCTAATCCACTAGCTCTGGCGGGGCTACAAACTGGCCCCAAACATAATGAAGGTCATTAGTCTATAAACAATGGCTATTATGAGAGCTGCTAGGGGGATGAAAGGAGAGTGGGATCTTCACTAGGGGGATGAAAGGAGAGAAAGGGGGGAATGAAAGGAGAGAGAGGAGGGAATGAAAGGAGAGAGAGAGGGACAAAAGGAGAGAGAGAGGGACAAAAGGAGAGAGAGAGGGGAACAAAAGGAGAGAGAGAGGGGAACAAAAGGAGAGAGAGAGGGGAACAAAAGGAGAGAGAGAGGGGAACAAAAGGAGAGAGAGGGGATTGAAAGGAGAGAGGGGAACGAAAGGAGAGAGAGGGGGGACGAAAGGAGACAGAGAGGGACGAAAGGAGACAGAGGGGGACGAAAGGAGACAGAGGGGGACGAAAGGAGACAGAGGGGGACGAAAGGAGAGGGGAACGAAAGGAGAGAGAGGGGGACGAAGGGAGAGAGAGGGGAACGAAAGGAGAGGGGAACGAAAGGAGAGGGGAACAAAAGGAGAGAGAGAGGGGGACGAAAGGAGACAGAGGGGGACGAAAGGAGACAGAGGGGGACGAAAGGAGACAGAGGGGGACGACAGGAGACAGAGGGGGACGAAAGGAGACAGAGGGGGACGAAAGGAGACAGAGGGGGACGAAAGGAGACAGAGGGGGACGAAAGGAGACAGAGGGGGACAAAAGGAGACAGAGGGGGACAAAAGGAGACAGAGGGGGACAAAAGGAGACAGAGGGGGACAAAAGGAGACAGAGGGGGACGAAAGGAGAGAGAGGGGAACGAAAGGAGAGAGGAGAGAGGAAAGATTGAGAGAGAAAGATAGAGATGAGGAGGAAGAGGGGAGAAAGAGGTAGAGATCAACACTGAGGAGGACAGAGATCAACAGGGTGAGAGAGGGAGAGAGACACAAAGAGGGTTCACTTAGACTGAACCCTTAAGCACCCAATAACATGTCACACATATACCACGTCTCACACTCCCACACCATCTGGGCAAATATTAGACCACACACTAACACACTTAAGAAGGAGTGTGAGAGAGACAAGAGGCCACACAGGTTGAGGTGAGATTATCTATGGTGGGTTAAATTCACCTAAGGTCATTTAACTGACAGCTTAACGTGATAAAATAAAACTCACATTGAACCCAACCCAGGTGGATTACAGAAGTCTAATCTAGAATATTTAATCTAGTTGCAATGTAGCATATGTCTGGGTGAGTGTACAGGTGTGTGTGTGTGTGAGTGAGTGATTCCATTGTATGCTGGACAACTGCCAGCTGTCACACTGGCGCGTGTGTATGGTGTGTGTAATGAGAATAATGATTAATGGTAAAATCCCTCACACACGGTTTAAGCTCTCTCGCCGGGGTGGCGGCGGTCTTTGTGGGTGTAATCTCTCCCAGAATTAATTCCTGGAAAAAGAAATGAAAAATGGGAAAAGAAGTGTCCGACCCCTGTCCTCTTCCCCAAGGTCAGTCAGTGTGTGTTCCCTCCTCTGAAAAATAATACTAAAACTAGCAGAGGATTGAAAACTGAAAGTCTGGAGAGAGAGAGCGAGAGAGAGAAGGGGACAAAGTTCCCAGCGGAGGGCTGGGCAGTGGGCTGGAGAAATGGTTAAACCCAGTTAACTGGGGATGAGGCTGAGCAGAACTGATGAGAGAGAGGACTGTGGTCTCCCTAGATACTGTAGAGGTGAAGGACACACACACACACACAAACACTATGAACACACACAGCTAACGCAAAATAAATGAGCACATACAAACTCAGAAAACACACACACAGAAGCAGAGACGTCTCTCCCCAAGCACACAGGCCTTTCAGGCTCACAGGCGCTATAGCAGCCAGGTCACCCATGATACAAGTCAGTATCCCACGTCCATTCATGTCTGAGGATGTCGGGAGATGATGTAGAAACCAGCCACTAGGGGCAACAGTGAGCGCTGTTACCTTTAAGTTGGGTTTTGCTAGGGCGTTCGGGACGGCAGATGGGAGTAGGCATCTGCCTCTGATTCCAAAGGTTATAAGATAGAATCCAACGATAGAAAGTTGCATTCAGAGTGATTACTTCGCCAAAAGCAATTTAGGTCCATTAGAAATTTAAAATATTTTCCATATAGTTTTAGACATTCAAGAGTGACCTGGACCTTAACCCAAAATAATACATTTCCCAATATTTTTTACTCAAATCTCCCCTGGGCAGGATTGAATGGGCTCGTATTTTGTTGCCCACCCCTGCTCTTTAGCCTACACTGTCAAATTAAACAGAATGGACACAAATCCTAATTTCTGGCGAGGGCTGTGCAATGACATAATATTCATTAGATCTATCATCCTGCTACTGTGTACAGTATATAATCAGATTAGCATTAGGGATATACGGCAGGTCATACACTCATTGGTCCTCTCGCTCCCTCATCTCATATCTCACACAAACACACAGCTGACCTACATGCGACTGGTAGCATCCCAGACTCGCTGGCTGTAGCCCCAAGGCCTGGGTTCTGCACCACGCACACACAACGTCTACCCTTGAAATGCTAACTGACTGGCAGACCCACCGTGCCAAAAAGTGGGTTGTCTTGTGCCCACAAACCACGCCGGGCGGTCCAGGGCATTCGAGGCAGCAGCAGGCACGTTAGGGCTAGCGGGCATGAGAGGGTGACATGGTGGTGGTCAGGCAGTTAAGTCTTTCAACATTAAATTCAACAGACCCCCCCCCCCCCCCCTATGGAAGCCGTCAGGGGCCGACCACAACTCAACCAGGCTCCCTTCTGCCATTATGGATCACCGTAACGTCATATGACCACCAGCACTGCTTGGACAGTGCTTTAGCACAACCAGAAATATATCAACATTATTTACAGGGGGGGGGACTAGAGCCTATCAGAGCAGAGCTGCCATTTTGGGCCAATTCAATGTGGCATTAGGGGGAATTGTTTCAGTGAGTCAATCCAGGGCAGGCTACAAGGAGAGGAGCCTACCAACTACCAGCCGTGGTAATTATGGGTTGATGGGTAATTTTGGTAAGGAATTCTCGTATGAGACCCTTGGGTCAAACGCAACACACATGCTTCTACACCTGCATTGCTTGCTGTTTGGGGTTTTAGGCTGTGTTTCTGTACAGCACTTTGAGATATCAGCTGATGTACGAAGGGCTATATGAATAAATTTGATTTGATTTGACTGTTCCCGCTCTGAACAGACAGAGCGCTTGCCAGTACCACTGCTCACCTCATCCACACACAACATTACATTTGGGCTTTGCCCATTATAACAGAAGGCCAATTGACATTGCAGGTTGATGTTGTGACTGGGTTCATGGAGCTTATGGTTCATGGAGATTATCCCGGGTTAGGTCTTCTGGCTGTGTGCGTGTGTGTGTGAGAGCCAACTAAACTAAACTTCAACTAAAAAAAATAAACGCCCTTTCACTGTCAACTGCGTTTATTTTCATCATGTCTTAATATTTGTATACATAACAAGATTCAACAATTGAGACATAAACTGAACAAGTTCCACAGACATGTGACTAACATAAATTGAATAATGGGGGGGGGGGGGGGGGGGGGGGGTCAAAATCAAAAGTAACAGTCAGTATCTGGTGTGGCCACCAGCTGCATTAAGTCCTGCAGTGCATCTCCTCCTCATGGACTGCACCAGCCTTGCCAGTTCTTTGCTGTTTGATGTTAACCCACTCTTCCACCAAGGCACCTGCAAGTTCCCTGACATTTCTGGGGGGAATGGCCATAGTCCTCACCCTCATGCTGGCGGGTCATGTCAGGATGAGCCTGCAGGAAGGGTACCACATGAGGGAGGAGGATGTCTTCCCTGTAACGCACAGCGTTGAGATTGCCTGCAATGACAACAAGCTACAGTCCGATGATGCTGTGACACACCGTCCCAGACCATGACGGACCCTCCACCTCCATATCGATCCCGCTCCAGAGTACAGGCATCGGTGTAACGCTCATTCCTTTGATGATAAACGCAAATCCGACCATCATCCCTGGTGAGACAAAACCGCGACTCGTCAGTGAAGAACACGTTTTGAAGTCCAGTCTGGTCCAGTGACGGGTTTGTTAGGCGACGTTGTTGCCGGTGATGTCTAATGAGGACCTCGCTTATCAGTTGTAATTCTATGTTCTGAACCAGGGTTCCTCAGCTGGCGGCCAACTGACGTTATGGGTTTTCTGAGAAAAACAATTATAAATAAACAAAAGTTTTACTGTTGGACATAAAATATTGTAAAAACACCAGCAAATCAGCACTGAGTCATTTGAATTTTGGAAATATTTTCCAAAGTATCCTCAAGTGTGATCGTACACAAATGTAAGCAAGGTTTGAAATGATCATGTTTTAGTCAAATATTATATCTTCTTACATTCAATGTGCAGTCTACAAATTATTTGTACTTATGTTCCAGCCCCATGACTATCCACAAAATAAAAATAAACATCTGTGTCTAGTTGAGGAATCCCTGTTGTACACACACCAAGAAGACCCTTCACGGTGGCCTGGTGTGCTCCCAAGCACCAGTCAGCAGCATCCCACTCTCCGACCAGGGGCCGGACCCCTGACTAATCACCATTCACTCACATCAATTTGAGGAGAGAGGGAGAGAAAGAGGTGGGAGCGAGAGAGGGAATTAAAGGGAGAGAGAATCGTGGGGAAAGGAAGGGGTCAGATATTCTTCCCTGTTCCTGGGGAATGGAGGAGTGAGAGAGAAAGGAAAAGGGAGCGAGCAAGAGCGAGAGGGCGAGCGACAGGGCGAGCGAGAGGTCGAGCGAGAGACAGTAGATGAAGAGTAAAATCATTCATCAAAGAGGTGTTCATCGAAATCAGAGCGACTTCTCTCTGTCCCTCTCCCTTTATCTCTCCCCCCTCTTTCACTTCTCTCTGTCCCTCTATCTCTCCCTCCCTCTCACTTCTCTCTGTCCCTCTATCTCTCCCTCCCTCTCACTTCTCTCTGTCCCTCTCTATCGCTCCCTCCCACTCATTTCTGTCCCGCTCTCTTCATCTCTCACTCCCTCTCACTTCTCTATGTCCCTCTCTCTATCTCTCACTCCCGTCCCTCTCTCTCTCCATCCCTCTCACTCCCTCTTTCACTTCTCTCCGTCCCTCTCTCGCCATCCCTCTCACTCCCTCTTTCAATTCTCTCCCTCCCTCTCACTTCTTCTCTCCCTCCCTCTCACTTCTCTCCCTCCCTCTTTCTTTCTCTCCCTCCCTCCCTCCCTCCCTCTCTCTCTCTCTCCCTCCCTTTCACTTCTTCTCTCTCCCTCCCTCTCACTTCTGTCCCTCTTTATCACTCCCTCTTTCACTTCTTCTCTCCGTCCTTCTCTCTTTCTCTCCCTCCCTCCCTCCCTTCTTCTCTCCCTCCCTCCCTCCCTTCTCTCCCTCCCTCCCTCCCTTCTTCTCTCCCTCCCTCGTTCCCTTCTTCTCTCCCTCCCTCGTTCCCTTCTTCTCTCCCTCCCTCGTTCCCTTCTTCTCTCCCTCCCTCGTTCCCTTCTTCTCTCCCTCCCTCGTTCCCTTCTTCTCTCCCTCCCTCGTTCCCTTCTTCTCTCCCTCCCTCGTTCCCTTCTTCTCTCCCTCCCTCGTTCCCTTCTCTCCCTCCCTCGTTCCCTTCTCTCCTTCTCTCCCTCGTTCCCTTCTCTCCCTCCCTCTTACCCTTCTCTCCCTCCCTCTTACACTTCTCTCCCTCCCTCTTACACTTCTCTCCCTCCCTCTTACACTTCTCTCCCTCCCTCTTACACTTCTCTCCCTCCCTCTTACACTTCTCTCCCTCCCTCTTACACTTCTCTCCCTCCCTCTTACACTTCTCTCCCTCTTTCACTTCTTCTTTCTCTCCCTCTTTCACTTCTTCTTTCCCTCCCTCTTTCACTTCTTCTCTCCGTACCTCTCCATCTCTCCATCTCTCCTTCACTTATCTCTGTCCCTCTCAACAGTAGACCATCTCCCGCCATCCAGTCCTCAAAATGTCCCAGGGCCCAGTGCGCACGTGTGCACACGCACACTCCCACACAGACGTCAGGCAGGATACACTCACTCTACATTGACCTTCTGACAGGAGGACGGAGAGGGAGAGAGAGAGAGCGCGAGAGAGAGCAATGGGGGGAGAGAAAAAATATGAATAGACAGGCAAACGAGGAGAGCAAGAGCAAAGGCTTGAGTGAGACTGGGGAGAAGAGGGAGAGGGGAGAGGAACAGGGAGAGGAGGAGCGAGAGAGCAAGAAATAGGGAGAGAGAAAGAAAAAGAGGGAGAGAGTGGATTAGTTAATGCACAAAAACACTGCATCAAACCAATGCACTGCTCCGAGCGGGATGCGTCAGCAGTACATTCACGTTTCCCACTCAAGGACAAAAGAGAAAGAGAGAGAGCAACAGAGTGAACAAGCGAATGAAAGAGAGAGTGAGTAAACGAGAGAAAGAGCAGCCTTGCACCACACTGGCAACAGAAAAACGTGCCGGAATAACCTGAGCAGCAGGATTAACACCGGGGCTGCAGGGGTTAAAATCGTGTTGCCGTGGGGACACGCTGCCGTTTTCTCCAGTTCACCTGGGAAGCGCTTTATTCTCCTCTAAACCAGGGAGCCAAAGAGAGAAACAAGAGAGAGAGAAAGAGGACAGTGGAAGCTAACACGGTTGAGAGGCTTCGTGCTGGCATACACAAAGGACTGAGTGCTTTGAGCTTGGCCACTACCTCAGGACACTGCAGGGGCTGAGAAGAGCGAGAGAGGGGGAGAGAGAGAGAAAGAGATACACATCCCCGCTCTCGCTCATCTGCTGCTACAGCGGATCTGTTTTCCTCATCGACGCTGCTGTAACATCCTGTGCCCCGCTCGGCTCTCTTGCTTCACTCTCCTATTCTGCCGCGCGGTGAAGAAAAAAAGAGATTGAAAACAGGAGCGAGAAAGAGACAGAGGGAGATGGCGCTTTAGCCTCTTTTTGCTGTGCTGATATTGCTGCTGAATCTACTCTACGCCCCCCCCCCCCCCCCCCCCCCCCTACCTCTCTCAACCCTGCTACAAACCCCCACCCACCCTCGGAAGAAATTGACGGATTATTGGGAAGTGCGCGGGAGGCAGGCTGCAGCTGCTGTGTGTGTGTGTGTGTGTGTGTGTGTGTGTGAGCGCCGCTGCTGGCGAGCTGTGTTTGCGTGCTGCTGTGCTGGAGCGCAGAGCTAGTTAAGAGGAGAAATAAGCTAATGACCGCAGTGTGTGTCGCGTAGCCTTTTCAACCCTGCCGAGCGCTACAGAAATCAAGTGGACACGACGCGACACACAGAGAGAGAGAGAGAGAGAGGGTGGACTTACTGACCACCAAAAAAATAGAAAGAGCCAAGAAAAGGAAAGGGGTCCTGTTTCCCCACCACCTCAAAGAAAATTTGAAAGGACTGTGGAATTTTTCTTCCTCCTTAACCCCCCCTCCCTACCCTGAGACCCCCACCCATTTTCTGCCTTGGGTTTTCAGAGTGCGGAGTGTGTGTGTCGGTGAGCACGCGTTTGTGCTATGGAGACTTGGAGAAGGCGTTCGGCGGAGGCATCGAGAGGCGGTTTCCAAGGACAAGCGGGAGAAGAGCAGCCGAGGGCGAGCGAGCGTTAGGAGCCTGACTGGATTCCTACCCATCTAAAACACAAGCTTCGGATGGGCCTTCACATCTTTTCCTTCTTCGGATGATGTTCGCTTGTGTGGAATTATAAAAAGGGGCCATTTTGGCAAAGAATCTTCACTTCATTTGCTTCTAACAGAGCAGAAAGAAAAGTCTTTATTTCTCTGCTCCTTGGATATATACCCGATTTAAACACTCTGTGATTGACAAAAAAAGAGAAAACAATCTCATAAGGACCTGTAAAAAAAACCTTGAGGTAGGTGTCTAGCGTTTCCAACCCTATTTCAATCATCTCCATCTCCTATTCTATTATTTTTTCTCTTTCTCTGAAACATTTAAGAGCAGTTGTCCTCCCCCCTCCAGTAGTGTCCATGGAAAAGAGAGCCAGAGTTTTGCTTAATCCGGGGTAGGGCCAGCCCTCTCCTGGTTACTCAAGAACCAACCCCCCCTCCCTCCCCTCTTTATACCTCACCCCCCCCTCCCACTTTCGACCACCAACCCATTCAACCAACCGATCTCCCCCCAACCGCACCTCCGGCCCTCTCCCCCCCCCCGGACGATGCTGAATTATGAGCGTGCCACATCATGAGTCTCCTGGGGCGGGTAGCTGTGCGTCGAGCCACCCTGCTCTGTGTTGTGTTCCTGATGGCGCGAGCGTGGAGCAGCACCTCTCTGGCTATGGCGGGGGCGGCAGCGCCAGGCCCTCAGGGCTGCCCACCGCAGTGCTCGTGTAGTAGCCAGCTGAGCAAGGTGGTGTGCACCCGGCGCGGCCTCACTCGCGTGCCCCCGGGCATCCCCGCCAACACGCGCCACCTCAACCTGATGGAGAATGCAATTGGAGAGGTGCAGGCCGACACCTTCCGACACCTGCACCACCTTGAGGTTCTGCAGCTGGGCCGCAACGCCATCCGGCAGATCGAGGTGGGCGCCTTCAATGGCCTCACCAGCCTAAACACGCTGGAGCTATTTGACAACCGGCTAACTGGGGTGCCCAGTGGTGCCTTTGAGTACCTGTCCAAGCTCAGGGAATTATGGCTGAGGAATAACCCCATCGAGAGCATCCCTTCGTATGCCTTCAACCGAGTGCCCTCGCTCATGCGTTTGGACCTGGGCGAGCTACGCAAGCTGGATTTCATCTCCGATGGCGCCTTTGAGGGCCTGCACAACCTCAAGTACCTCAACCTGGGCATGTGCAACATCCGGGGGGAGATGCCCAATCTGAGCCCCCTGCTGGGCCTGGAGGAACTGGAGATCTCGGAGAACCTCTTCTCCGAAATCAAGCCAGGCTCCTTCCGGGGCCTGCGCTCACTCAAGAAGCTGTGGGTGATGAATTCGCAGATTGGGGTGATCGAGCGCAACGCCTTTGACGACCTGAGCTCGCTGGTGGAGCTCAACCTAGCCCACAACAACCTGAGCGCCCTGCCGCACGACCTGTTCTCCCCCCTCAGGTACCTAGTGGAGCTGCACCTCCACCACAACCCCTGGAACTGTGGCTGTGAAGCCCTGTGGCTGGCACGCTGGCTGCGAGAGTACATCCCTACCAATTCCACCTGCTGTGGCCGATGCCACGCGCCGGCCCACATGCGGGGCCGCCAGCTGGTGGAGGTGGACCGGGGGGAGACCGGCGTGCTCCAGTGCTCTGCCCCCTTCATAGGCGATGCGCCAAGAGACTTAAACATTTCGGCAGAGCGCGTAGCGGAGCTCCGTTGCCGGACTGCGCCAATGTCCTCGGTTCGGTGGCTGCTGCCCAATGGGACTGTCCTGACGCACGCCTCGGCCCACCAGCGGATCGCCGTGCTCAACGATGGCACACTCAACTTCTCCAACGTGCTGGCGGCTGACACAGGCACCTACACCTGCATGGTGTCCAACGCGGCCGGCAACTCAAACGCCTCGGCCTACCTCAACGTGAGTGCGGCTGAACTCAACACGTCCAACCTCAGCTACTTCACCACGGTGACCGTGGAAGTGCCAGGACCCACGACGGAGATGCCAAAGCCCAAGACCACAACGAGCGCTCCTAACACTGGTAGGGGGGCTGGAGGAGAAGCAGGGGGAGGTGCGGTGGGCGCTGGCACAACCACCACCGCCTCGCCCTCCCTCTTTCAGCCTGTCTTCATCTCTACTCCCACCGTTCTGCTCCAGAACACCGAGGGCCAGCCAGGCGCCCGACCGTCCGCCGTTCCTGCCTCCAAGTCTGCCACGGTCAAGCCACCCGACACAGTCCCCAGCCTGGACGAGATGATGAAAACCACCAAGATCATCATCGGCTGCTTCGTAGCCGTCACGCTGCTGGCCGCCGTCATGCTCATCGCCTTCTACAAGCTGAGGAAGCGCCACCAGCAGCGGAGCACGGTGGCAGCCACCCGTACGGTAGAAATCATCCAGGTGGACGAGGAGGACCTGCCGCCGCCTGCTTCTGCTGCCAACCAGATCCGAGACCACAACAGCATCCAAAAACTGGATTATATCAGCCACAAAACAGACTATGGCTTCCCCAAACCCAAAGCAGACTACAAGGGGGACTACACAATCCACATGCCCAAACCAGACTACATTATACACAAGCCCAAGGCTGAGTACACCACCTATAAACCAACCGTGGACTACACTACCCACAAATCTACAGTGGAATATAGCACCCACAAATCTACACCAGATTTTAGCCTTCATAGACCAAAGGCTGACTATAGCCCATTCAGACCTGAATATAGCACTCACAAGCAGCCTAAAGCGGACTATAGCCCCTTCAAACCTGACTACAGTACTCACCCGAGAACACCTAAAGCAGATTATAGCCCATTTAAACCGGATTATAGCAGTAGTACTCACCCAAGAACACCTAAAGCAGATTATAGCCCATTCAAACCGGATTATAGCAGTAGTACTCACCCAAGAACACCTAAAGCAGATTATAGCCCATTCAAACCGGATTATAGCAGTAGTACTCACCCGAGAACACCTAAAGCAGATTATAGCCCCTTCAAACCGGATTATGGCACTCATCCAAAACCCAAACCGGACCATAGCCCATTCAAACCTGACTACAGCACTCACCCACGACCTAAACCAGACTACAGTCCTTACAAACCCGACTACAGCACTCAGTCCAAATCCAAACCGGAGTACAGTACACACAAATCCAAACCCGACAACAGTCAATACAAAGCCAAATCAGAACACACCCCCAAGGGCACGCCGGACTACATCGTCTTCAAATCAGACTACAACAGCCCCCACAAACAGGATTATGGCAACCTGAAACCCAAAATGGATTCCAGTCCCCACAAAGCAGACCATCACAAGGTGGACTACCGCACCCTCAAGCCCAAATACAACACGTACAAGCCAGCAGGACATGGGGCTAAATGGACAGAGAACAACATTGGGAACTCTCTCCCTCGAACCTTGCCCAGCGCCATCACAAACCTCCCTGAGCCCTTTGTCATAAAAACTCACACCAAGGAGAAGGTTCAGGAGACTCAGATTTAAAGCCCCCCCCCCCCCCCAGGCAAGTCCCAATCCCCATAGCCACCCCTCTCTTCTCACAACTACATGCAATAGAATGCACAACGGGGGAAAAGACAGGAACTTTCTTTTCTTGTACAGAGTGCAAAACTTAAAAAGACTGAACATTTCTTGTTGTACATGCTTATAAATACATCTATATATGAAACTATTGAAAGTACCATGGACTGGTGATAGAGAAGCATATTATATTAATTAAAAATAAATACATTGAAACTATTTTCTAACTTGTAACTTCTATTTAAAAAGACGAGTTGTTTAACATACTATCTTGACTTTGAGAAATGAGGGTAGACTTGTTAAAATAAAAAGAGTCTGTGTGATTTTTAAAAAACAATGCTACAGAGAATGCAGTGAAAAGAGAAAAAAACATTTATACTGAGAAGACTTTCTTTAAGAAAACAAAAAGGTCCGTGTTTGATCTTTACAGGTTTATCTTGTAAAAGCACCATGAATTTGTATTGTGCCAAATGTTACAAATGCAATAAAAATGATTTTTGGAGAGAGAAAAAGAAAAACAGAGAGAGATGACGTTTTGTTCTCCTGGCGTACTGTAGCGAACAGCCAAACGCTTCAGACACTGCAGTAAGACTCTGCAGCTATACTTTAACCCTGCGTGTGCTGGGTGACTCACACAGAATCAATCACAGCACAGAAGTGCCTGCTGCTGTTTTTAATAACACTTGATATGCCTGTGTGTCGAGGCAGGTGGGGGGAAGCTATGTTTAGTACGCATAACATTAGTCAATGACATGGTACTTAATCAAGGTGTGGCCCATTTCAAAGCGGGTACTAGATTTGTCCGGTTTTCATTAAGTTCTCCAAATGCATGGAACCCACGAGAAAAGCTTTTAAAGGGCCTCTATTTACACAGGGGTATTTGAAGTGCTCCCCAGTGATATGTATGAGACTACACTGCTGTCATGTCAATGAATGATTGCATGTGTGTAAAGATATGAAGATGTAGGGTGTGATATGGTGTGCTAATTTGAGGGGGTTGTTTTCTATGTGCTTGACTTCGAGTGGTCAGAGAGGTGTTTTTCACGACCAGACTTGTGGATGTACGAGACAGACCCTGGTGATGTCAGCACACACACTTTCCTCTTGGCCCCCAAAACATCTCCTCATTTCTCTTTTCATTGCATTCCCCAGCTGTTGTGGCTTCATCAGTCAGCGACGGTTTTATGAGGACAAATGCTGTGGGTCTCGCAGTTAACTGTGCATTCTTCATCTTCAACAATCTCCCTCTCTATCTTAACATAGCCGTAACCTAGCTCCCCCTAGCCCTAACCTGGAGAGATGACATGTACACCCGGTCGTTAGCGTCTGTGTACGGCTCAAACTGGCTAACAGCGTGTGTTTTTTTTTATAGAGCCGGTTGTTTTGACTATCGGTGTGACACGTACAGAACATAGGCCTCTTTCTTCACCAAGACGCACGCTGGCTTTCAGCGGGACGCCGGTGCATTAACAACCGGGCGACAGGGCCCCCGGCTCCACAGCTCATTAAAATGCAAGAAAAGAGAAAAAAAGATCAGACAAAAACAAATTGGGGGCATCTTATTAAGCAGTAAAGGGGAGTATTAATAGGAGCTGGTATCGACGACAAGGGCATATTGCTCACTGTGTCTGAGTGATTAAACTCTGATATAATTTACACAGCCTGGACGGACACACGCCCACAAAAAGAAAAAACTGCTGGTGGCGAGGTAGTGTCACCGCAGCCCGGCCAATGGCAGCCGTTAAACGGCACACACAGACCCCTCTGTCACCGGTTTACGTAACCGAGGCGGTAATGGGAGGACGGTGCAAGATTGTCTCGGAGGGATCCCACTATTTCCGCTCTACAACCAATTTATTCCTATTTATTTGTGATAGAGAGAGACAGGAGAGAGAGCGAGAGAGAGACAGAGAGAGACAGGAGAGACAGAGCGAGAGACAGGAGAGACAGAGCGAGAGACAGGAGAGACAGAGCGAGAGACGGAGAGACAGAGAGACAGGAGAGAGAGAGAGAGAGAGAGACAGGAGAGAGAGAGAGAGAGAGACAGGAGAGAGAGAGAGAGAGAGACGGGAGAGAGAGACAACGAGAAGAGACGGAGACGAGAGAGAGACCGGGATAGAGAGAGATAGAGCGAGAGAGAGAAGCGAGAGAGAGAAGAGAGAGAGAGAGAGAGAGAGAAGAGAGAAGAGAGAGAGAGAGAAGAGAGAAGAGAGAGAAGAGAGAGAGAAGAGAGAGAAGAGAGAGAGAGACGATAGAACGCGAGAGAGCGAAGAAGGAGAGAAGAGAAAGATAGAAGAGAGAGAGAAGAGAGAGAGATAGAGAAGAGAAGAGAGAAGAGAGA
>NC_034192.2:164542-176293 GCF_002021735.2 Oncorhynchus kisutch | reverse complement strand
AGAGAGAGAGACAGAGAGAGACAGAGAGAGAGAAGAAAGAGAGGAGAGAGGAGAGAGAGAAGAGAAAGAGAGAAAGAGGAGCGAGATAAGACAGAAAGAGAAAGGGAGGGAGGGAGAGTGTCTGATATTCTCATCTCTGCGCTGCACCATGCAGTAAGAGCATAAGAGAGCAGAGAGAGAGAGACAGAGCAGAGATAGCAGAGAGAGAGAGAGCTGAGGCAGAGATAGCAGAGAGAGAGAGACAGAGCGCTGAGGCAGAGATAGCAGAGAGAGAGAGCTGAGGCAGAGATAGCAGAGAGAGAGAGAGAGCTGAGGCAGAGATAGCAGAGAGAGAGAGAGAGCAGAGGAAAAAGAGAGAGAGCAGAGATAGCAGAGAGAGAGCAGAGATAGCAGAGAGAGAGAGAGCAGAGATAGCAGAGAGAGAGAGAGAGCTTGAGGCAGAGATAGCAGAGAGAGAGAGAGCTGAGGCAGAGATAGCAGAGAGAGAGAGCTGAGGCAGAGATAGCAGAGAGAGAGAGAGAGAGAGAGAGCAGAGAAAAAGAGAGAGAGCAGAGATAGCAGAGAGAGAGAGAGCTGAAGCAGAGATAGCAGAGAGAGAGAGACAGAGCAGAGATAAAGAGAGAGAGCAGAGATAGAGAGAGAGAGCTGAGGCAGAGATAGCAGAGAGAGAGACAGAGCAGAGAAAAGAGAGAGAGCAGAGATAGCAGAGAGAGAGAGAGCTGAGGCAGAGATAGCAGAGAGAGAGAGCTGAGGCAGCTTTTGATGTGTTTAACCTGCAGTCAGGGCCCGTCAGAGTGATGTGTGTATGTGGGGGTGACGGTTCTGGGAATTTAGAGAGATGGAGGGAAGGGGGCTTAGAGAGAGGGGCCCTCTCCAATCCAAAGAGACAGAGATTAGGAGGGGGTTTGATACATACACACGCAAATGATTAATATATCCTTCACACACAAAGTTAAAATATCCCTGCCTCTCTCATACACTCATACACATAGCCCACATTTACTTAGATTACACACAGATGCACACAACCATATGCACACTGCCACTGAGCTGATAAGCAGACTAAAAACCTCTCTTAAACCCAAATACTTAGAGAACCAGAATCCCACACACTGTCACTGATGCGATGCAAACATATCACTGGCACACAAACAGTAACACACTCTTACACATACACAGCTCACAAACAAACAATCCCAGCCAGTTCACCTCACACAAAGCCGGTCACTTTAGCAAGTATCAGACATGATCAAATCAAAACGCGTCTCCCCCCATCTCTTTCTCTCGCCCCCCCCCCCCCCTCTCTCAGTAACTCACAGCCTTAAGGGACTGTGTGTCAACGTGCAGGGCTGGCTAAGGGACAGCATCTTGAGGGGCACTGTGGTGTGTCAACGTGCAGGGCTGGCTAAGGGACAGCATCTTGAGGGGCACTGTGGTGTGTCAACGTGCAGGGCTGGCTAAGGGACAGCATCTGAGGGGCACTGTGGTGTGTCAACGTGCAGGGCTGGCTAAGGGACAGCATCTGAGGGGCACTGTGGTGTGTCAACGTGCAGGGCTGGCTAAGGGACAGCATCTGAGGGGCACTGTGGTGTGTCAACGTGCAGGGCTGGCTAAGGGACAGCATCTGAGGGGCACTGTGGTGTGTCAACGTGCAGGGCTGGCTAAGGGACAGCATCTGAGGGGCACTGTGGTGTGTCAACGTGCAGGGCTGGCTAAGGGACAGCATCTGAGGGGCACTGTGGTGTGTCAACGTGCAGGGCTGGCTAAGGGACAGCATCTGAGGGGCACTGTGGTGTGTCAACGTGCAGGGCTGGCTAAGGGACAGCATCTGAGGGGCACTGTGGTGTGTCAACGTGCAGGGCTGGCTAAGGGACAGCATCTGAGGGGCACTGTGGTGTGTCAACGTGCAGGGCTGGCTAAGGGACAGCATCTGAGGGGCACTGTGGTGTGTCAACGTGCAGGGCTGGCTAAGGGACAGCATCTGAGGGGCACTGTGGTGTGTCAACGTGCAGGGCTGGCTAAGGGACAGCATCTGAGGGGCACTGTGGTGTGTCAATGTGCAGGGCTGGCTAAGGGACAGCATCTGAGGGGCACTGTGGTGTGTCAACGTGCAGGGCTGGCTAAGGGACAGCATCTGAGGGGCACTGTGGTGTGTCAACGTGCAGGGCTGGCTAAGGGACAGCATCTGAGGGGCACTGTGGTGTGTCAACGTGCAGGGCTGGCTAAGGGACAGCATCTGAGGGGCACTGTGGTGTGTCAACGTGCAGGGCTGGCTAAGGGACAGCATCTGAGGGGCACTGTGGTGTGTCAACGTGCAGGGCTGGCTAAGGGACAGCATCTGAGGGCACTGTGGTGTGTCAACGTGCAGGGCTGGCTAAGGGACAGCATCTGAGGGGCACTGTGGTGTGTCAACGTGCAGGGCTGGCTAAGGGACAGCATCTGAGGGGCACTGTGGTGTGTCAACGTGCAGGGCTGGCTAAGGGACAGCATCTGAGGGGCACTGTGGTGTGTCAACGTGCAGGGCTGGCTAAGGGACAGCATCTGAGGGGCACTGTGGTGTGTCAACGTGCAGGGCTGGCTAAGGGACAGCATCTGAGGGGCACTGTGGTGTGTCAACGTGCAGGGCTGGCTAAGGGACAGCATCTGAGGGGCACTGTGGTGTGTCAACGTGCAGGGCTGGCTAAGGGACAGCATCTGAGGGGCACTGTGGTGTGTCAACGTGCAGGGCTGGCTAAGGGACAGCATCTGAGGGGCACTGTGGTGTGTCAACGTGCAGGGCTGGCTAAGGGACAGCATCTGAGGGGCACTGTGGTGTGTCAACGTGCAGGGCTGGCTAA
This sequence comes from Oncorhynchus kisutch, assembly GCF_002021735.2. NCBI lineage: Eukaryota > Metazoa > Chordata > Actinopteri > Salmoniformes > Salmonidae > Oncorhynchus > Oncorhynchus kisutch. The sequence continues at coordinate 173,456 of NC_034192.2, read as the reverse complement.
GGGACAGCATCTGAGGGCACTGTGGTGTGTCAACGTGCAGGGCTGGCTAAGGGACAGCATCTGAGGGGCACTGTGGTGTGTCAACGTGCAGGGCTGGCTAAGGGACAGCATCTGAGGGGCACTGTGGTGTGTCAACGTGCAGGGCTGGCTAAGGGACAGCATCTGAGGGGCACTGTGGTGTGTCAACGTGCAGGGCTGGCTAAGGGACAGCATCTGAGGGGCACTGTGGTGTGTCAACGTGCAGGGCTGGCTAAGGGACAGCATCTGAGGGGCACTGTGGTGTGTCAACGTGCAGGGCTGGCTAAGGGACAGCATCTGAGGGGCACTGTGGTGTGTCAACGTGCAGGGCTGGCTAAGGGACAGCATCTGAGGGGCACTGTGGTGTGTCAAAAAAAAAAAAAACGGAAAACAAGCGTAGCCGCTTCATCCAGTCCATTTCATCTCCATCGATAGACAGAATGTGTCATTGTTTCTCCGGTGTGATGGTTTGAGCAGGAAATTGGTTTGACGATGTGATAGTGTCTGAGAGCCACAATGTAGCATTCCTAATTGTCACTGGAGTGTGGTGAATGCAAGAGACAGTAGAGAGAGAGGTAGAGAGAGAGAGACAGAGAGAGACAGAGACAGAGAGAGACGGTAGAGAGAGAGAGAGTAGAGAGAGAGAGATAGTAGAGAAAAAGAGCGAGACAGTAGAGAAAAAGAGCGAGACAGTAGAGAAAAAGAGCGAGACAGTAGAGAAAAAGAGCGAGACAGTAGAGAAAAAGACCGAGAGTAGAGAGTGAGACCGAAGGAAAAACAAAGTTAAATGAACAGTTTATCACAGCAGGAAAATAATCCTGCAGCAACAGACAATTATTATGTGGATTATAATTAATAGTCATTTTTGTAGGTGTTGATAATTTTTTTGTTAAGGCAAATCAAGTCTGACATTTTAAGGTGGAAATTCCAGGAAAATTGTCTGCAACAACAAGGTGATGAAATAAAGACAGCACATACACTATATCCACAAACTTATGTGGACTCTGGAGCAGTGAATCTCGATTCACCATCTGGCAGTCCAACGAACTAATCTGGGTTTGGCAGATGCCAGGAGAACGCTACCTAACCAAATGCATAGGGCCAACTGTAAAGCTTGGTGGAGGAGGAATAATGGTCTGGGGCTGGACCAGCTCAGACAGTTGGTTGTGTAACATATTTTTCTGCACAGAGCCCTGACCTCAACCCCATCAAACACCTTGGAGGTGAATTGGAACGCCGACTGCGAGCCAGGCCTAATCGCCCACCATCAGTGCCCAATATCACTAATGCTCTTCTGGCTGAATGGAAGCAAGTCCCAGCAGCAATGTTCCAACATCTAGTGGAAAGCTTTCCCAGGAGAGTGGAGGCTGTTATAGCAGCAAAGGGGGGGACCAACACCATATTAATAACCATGATTTTGGAATGAGATATTCGACCAGCAGGTATATCCACATACGTATGATGGTGCTGTGCAGTTCTGTTTCTGTGTTTCTGTGTGCTCTACCTATGATATACCACATCATCCAATGTTGTGCTATGCTGCAGTGAGCTAACAAAGCACAGTTGTGTAGCTGGACAACAAGAGGGGTCCTAGAGACAGTAGGTGTCTGTCCTGTGCTTTCTGTACTGAATTATATTTCTCTGCTATACCACACCAATCTATACTGGAGTGGTTCTGTACTGAATTATATCTCTGCTATACCACACCAATCTATACTGGAGTGGTTCTGTACTGAATTATATTTCTCTGCTATACCACACCAATCTATACTGGAGTGGTTCTGTACTGAATTATATTTCTCTGCTATACCACACCAATCTATACAGGAGTGGTTCTCTAATGAATTATATCTCTGCTATACCACACCAATCTATACTGGAGTGGTTCTGTACTGAATTATATCTCTGCTATACCACACCCATCTATACTGGAGTGGTTCTGTACTGAATTATATCTCTGCTATACCACACCCATCTATACTGGAGTGGTTCTCTACTGAATTATATCTCTGCTATACCACACCAATCTATACTGGAGTGGTTCTGTACTGAATTATATATCTCTGCTATACCACACCAATCTATACTGGAGTGGTTCTCTACTGAATTATATCTCTGCTATACCACACCAATCTATACTGGAGTGGTTCTGTACTGAATTATATATCTCTGCTATACCACACCAATCTATACTGGAGTGGTTCTCTACTGAATTATATCTCTGCTATACCACACCAATCTATACTGGAGTGGTTCTGTACGGAATTATATCTCTGCTATACCACACCAATCTATACTAGAGTGGTTCTGTACTGAATTATATCTCTGCTATACCACACCAATCTATACTGGAGTGGTTCCGTAGTGAGCTAACGTGGTCCCACTAGTTAGCTAGCTGTTGGGGGCTGTCAGGCAGGCCATGTCCAGGGCGACACAAACGCCAGTCCTCTTCTGTCGGAAGGAAGCAGCTCTCGCTCTGCTCCGTGCGCTTCATTAGCAATCACTGAGGAAGCTATTTGGAAGGAGACGAGCATGTAGCATGCAGCGTGTACGCCACAGCTCACAGGACCCTGACGGATGGAGAGGGAGGAAGAGAGAGAGGGAGGGAGGAGCAGAAAGCTTGGTGGGGAGAGAAAAGGTGGGAAGACATAAGAGAGAGAGGGGGAGAGAAAGAAAAAAGGGGAGAGAGAGTGAGCGAGAGAGAAACAGGAAAGTAGAAGGGTAGAAAATCTGAAAAATGCAAAAGAGGAAAGGTGGAGGCAGAGAGAGCGAGAGAGAAGCGGGCAGAACATAGGCCAATCAGCAGAAAGAAAGTGCAGGAGAAATGTGGTGGAGCAGGATAAGCATGTTGGTGAAATATTAAATGGAATAGAATAAACAAATATCAAAAGAGGGGAGGCAGAGCAGATAGAAAAGGAGAAGGGGAAAACAGACCTACAGGGAGAGAGAGCTAGAGATACGGAGCAAACAGAACATGATGAAAAAGTGCCAGCTAGATAGAACAGGGAAAGAATGAATTCCTTGATTGTGCCTGGAGGGCTGCACCAACTAGAGGTGTAGGGTGGGGGTGGGGCAGTATAGTACAATAGACAGGAAAAGCTGATAACCAGTAATGGACTGAACCACTGGTAAGCTTGGGACTATAATGGTTCTATCTGCAAAAATATAGTTCTGAACCCTCATTGGTTTGAATGGTGTCAGCAATTTTTATATTGTATTATTTTGAACTATATACACAGAGAACATTGAACAGAACAAGGCTATAGTCCCCCAAGCTCTCTCACTAGGGGGCGGAGGGGGGCAGTAATGGTAGGTACTAGGGGTTGTGGTGTGGTTGTAGGGGTCTTGGGTTGTAGGGGTTGTGTGTGTAGGGGTTGTGTGTGTAGGGGTTGTGTGTGTAGGGGTTGTGTGTGTAGGGGTTGTGTGTGCGCTCGGTAGTAGGGGTTGTGCGTGCTCGGTAGTAGGGGTTGTGCGTGCTCGGTTGTAGGGGTTGTGCGTGCTCGGTTGTGTGTGGTTGTAGGGGTTGTGCGTGCTCGGTTGTGTGTGGTTGTAGGGGTTGTGCGTGCTCGGTAGTAGGGGTTGTGCGTGCTCGGTTGTAGGGGTTGTGCGTGCTCGGTTGTAGGGGTTGTGCATGCTCGGTTTGTGTGTGGTTGTAGGGGTTGTGAGTGCTCGGTTGTGTGTGGTTGTAGAGGTTGTGTGGTTGTAGGGGTTGTGCGTGCTCGGTTGTAGGGGTTGTGCATGCTCGGTTGTGTGTGGTTGTAGGGGTTGTGCGTGCTCGGTTGTGTGTGGTTGTAGGGGTTGTGCGTGCTCGGTAGTAGGGGTTGTGCGTGCTCGGTTGTAGGGGTTGTGCGTGCTCGGTTGTAGGGGTTGTGCATGCTCGGTTGTGTGTGGTTGTAGGGGTTGTGAGTGCTCGGTTGTGTGTGGTTGTAGAGGTTGTGTGGTTGTAGGGGTTGTGCGTGCTCGGTTGTAGGGGTTGTGCATGCTCGGTTGTGTGTGGTTGTAGGGGTTGTGCGTGCTCGGTTGTGTGTGGTTGTAGGGGTTGTGCGTGCTCGGTAGTAGGGGTTGTGCGTGCTCGGTAGTAGGGGGTTGTGCGTGCTCGGTTGTAGGGGTTGTGCGCGCTCGGTTGTAGGGGTTGTGCGCGCTCGGTTGTAGGGGTTGTGCGTGCTCGGTAGTAGGGGTTGTGCGTGCTCGGTTGTAGGGGTTGTGCGTGCTCGGTTGTAGGGGTTGTGCATGCTCGGTTGTAGGGGTTGTGCGTGCTCGGTAGTAGGGGTTGTGCGTGCTCGGTTGTAGGGGGTTGTGCATGCTCGGTTGTGTGTGGGTTGTAGGGGTTGTGCGTGCTCGGTTGTGTGTGGTTGTAGGGGTTGTGCGTGCTCGGTTGTGTGTGGTTGTAGGGGTTGTGCGTGCTCGGTAGTAGGGGTTGTGCGTGCTCGGTAGTAGGGGTTGTGCGTGCTCGGTTGTAGGGGTTGTGCGCGCTCGGTTGTAGGGGTTGTGCGCGCTCGGTTGTAGGGGTTGTGCGTGCTCGGTAGTAGGGGTTGTGCGTGCTCGGTTGTAGGGGTTGTGCGTGCTCGGTTGTAGGGGTTGTGCGTGCTCGGTTGTAGGGGTTGTGCGTGCTCGGTTGTAGGGGTTGTGCGTGCTCGGTAGTAGGGGTTGTGCGTGCTCGGTTGTAGGGGTTGTGCATGCTCGGTTGTGTGTGGTTGTAGGGGTTGTGAGTGCTCGGTTGTGTGTGGTTGTAGAGGTTGTGTGGTTGTAGGGGTTGTGCGTGCTCGGTTGTAGGGGTTGTGCATGCTCGGTTGTGTGTGGTTGTAGGGGTTGTGCGTGCTCGGTTGTGTGTGGTTGTAGGGGTTGTGCGTGCTCGGTTGTAGGGGTTGTGCGTGCTCGGTTGTAGGGTTGTGCGTGCTCGGTTGTGTGTGGTTGTAGGGGTTGTGCATGCTCGGTTGTGTGTGGTTGTAGGGGTTGTGCGTGCTCGGTTGTAGGGGTTGTGCGTGCTCGGTTGTGTGTGGTTGTAGGGGTTGTGCGTGCTCGGTTGTGTGTGGTTGTAGGGGTTGTGCGTGCTCGGTTGTAGGGGTTGTGCGTGCTCGGTAGTAGGGGTTGTGCGTGCTCGGTAGTAGGGGTTGTGCGTGCTCGGTAGTAGGGGTTGTGCGTGCTCGGTTGTAGGGGTTGTGCGTGCTCGGTTGTAGGGGTTGTGCATGCTCGGTTGTGTGGGTGTAGGGGTTGTGAGTGCTCAGTTGTGTGTGGTTGTAGAGGTTGTGTGGTTGTAGGGGGTTGTGCGTGCTCGGTTGTAGGGGTTGTGCATGCTCGGTTGTGTGTGGTTGTAGGGGTTGTGCGTGCTCGGTTGTGTGTGGTTGTAGGGGTTGTGGCGTGCTCGTAGTAGGGGTTGTGCGTGCTCGGTTGTAGGGGTTGTGCATGCTCGGTTGTGTGTGGTTGTAGGGGTTGTGAGTGCTCGGTTGTGTGTGGTTGTAGAGGTTGTGTGGTTGTAGGGGTTGTGCGTGCTCGGTTGTAGGGGTTGTGCATGCTCGGTTGTGTGTGGTTGTAGGGGTTGTGCGTGCTCGGTTGTGTGTGGTTGTAGGGGTTGTGCGTGCTCGGTTGTGTGTGGTTGTAGGGGTTGTGCGTGCTCGGTTGTAGGGGGTTGTGCATGCTCGGTTGTGTGTGGTTGTAGGGGTTGTGCGTGCTCGGTTGTGTGTGGTTGTAGGGGTTGTGCGTGCTCGGTTGTAGGGGGTTGTGCGTGCTCGTTGTAGGGGTTGTGCATGCTCGGTAGTAGGGGTTGTGCGCGCTCGTTTGTAAGGGGTTGTGCGTGCTCGGTAGTAGGGGTTGTGCGTGCTCGGTAGTAGGGGTTTGTGCGTGCTCGGTTGTAGGGGTTGTGCGTGCTTCGGTTGTAGGGGTTGTGCATGCTCGGTTGTGTGTGGTTGTAGGGGGTTGTGAGTGCTCGGTTGTGTGTGGTTGTAGAGGTTGTGTGGTTGTAGGGGTTGTGCGTGCTCGGTTGTAGGGGTTGTGCATGCTCGGTTGTGTGTGGTTGTAGGGGTTGTGCGTGCTCGGTTGTAGGGGTTGTGCATGCTCGGTTGTGTGTGGTTGTAGGGGTTGTGAGTGCTCGGTTGTGTGTGGTTGTAGAGGTTGTGTGGTTGTAGGGGTTGTGCGTGCTCGGTTGTGTGTGGTTGTAGAGGTTGTGTGGTTGTAGGGGTTGTGCGTGCTCGGTTGTGTGTGGTTGTAGGGGTTGTGCGTGTTTGGTTCTTCTATACTTGTGGGGATTTACTATACTTGTGGGATTTAGTTCAAGGAAAATATGTTCTCTCGTGGGGACATATCCATGAGGACAAAGACTTAAGTTTAGGGGTTAGGTTTAGGGGTTACGGGTTAAGGTAAAGGTTAGGAGAAATAGGATTTTGAATGTAAATTAATTGTTGACCCACATGAGGATAGAGGACATAGCGTGCTGGTCCCTTCTAATGACCAAACAATGTGTTCATGAAATAACAGCTCCTCAAATATTTACTTTCTGCATTACTTATTCCATTTGCTATCTAGGCTATATGATTCAATATCTTTCTATATGATTCAATATCTTTCTCTATATGATCCAATATGATTCCATATCATTCTATATGATTCCATATCTTTCTATATGATTCCATATCTTTCTATATATGATTCTATAGACAATATGATATGACTCAATAGGGTCCTAGTTATTGGAATATAACAGGTCGTTAGAGTTCAATTTATTCCAATGGCACAAGGGAAATGATAGACAAACATTCTACTACCAAGGATTAGACTATAGACCAACATTTTATATATATTCTGTAAAACATGAAATTAACATTCTTTAATACTATAATGAATGACAACCTTTAAAACAACACTGGTGATGACTCAGGGCCTACCTGTTCATAACAGTTGTATGAATTACACTCAAACAACAAGCTCTTCTATGAGAACGCCTGGCTGCACGCCGTGGCTGTGAGTCAACGTGACTTAACGATGTTGTTGGGAGTAAAAGCCAATTACTGATGGCTACACACTATAGGAGGTTGACATGATGAGTTGTTGCTGTGTGTGAGGATCCCTGCTATTGTGTGTGTGTGTGTGTGGGGGGGGGGGGGGGGGGGGGGGGGGGGGGGGGTTGAGGCCTAGGGAACAAGCGTACGGAGAGAGACTGACTTGTTTTTCTGAGGTGTGTTTTATGAGATGGGGCCGTATTGATTGATTTTCATTGGTTCACTGTCAGGCTTGTGCTTTGATTATATTGAATTATTTAACAACCAAAACACATCTTAACAGCAATGCCAACGGTCGAGCCTTTAAAAGATACCATCAAACAATATTCAATCTGGGAGATCAGACTCCTGTAACTAGAAAACGATTTCAAATCCAATTGAACCTGACTGTTACTGTACCAACCTAGTTGTATGTGAACCAGTTGTGGGTCCTGGAGGGAGACTTTATTGCGCTATTGGAAGGTGAAAAACAGTGGGTTGCCGCTGGCCCAGAGACAATGGAAGAGTGTTTTTATGACCTCTGCTTATCGTAGGGAGCTGTCAGGGTAGACCGTCTCTCTCTCTCACACACACAGTTCATTCCGGAATCTACAATGAATTTGTCCATACACTCCCCCCTCTGCTCTCCTTGTACCACATTAGCATGGATCTTCACGTACTCTCTGTGCCCCCTGCTTTAGCAGATTGGAATTTTCCACTGTTGTGTTAGCTGCCGCCTCTGCCACCACGTGCTACCGGTGCTAGTGCTACCGGTGCTGCCTCTGCCACCACCGTGCTACTGCTGCTGTTCTGCAGGGCCATCCATTTCACCAAATGTCAAATTTGGCGCGAAGGAGAGAGAGAGCGCGAAGGAGAGAGAGAGCGCGAAGGAGAGAGAGAGCGCGAAGGAGAGAGAGAGCGCGAAGGAGAGAGAGAGAGCGTGAAGGAGAGAGCGCGAAGGAGAGAGAGAGTGTGAAAGAGAGAGAGAGAGAGTGTGAAAGAGAGAGAGTGTGAAAGAGAGAGAGAGAGAGAGAGTGTGAAAGAGAGAGAGAGAGAGAGAGCGTGAAGGAGAGAGAGAGAGAGCGTGAAGGAGAGAGAGAGAGAGAGCGTGAAGGAGAGAGAGAGAGAGAGAGCGTGAAAGAGAGAGAGTGTGAAAGAGAGAGCGTGAAGGAGAGAGAGAGAGAGAGAGAGAGAGCGTGAAGGAGAGAGAGAGAGAGAGCGAGAGAGAGAGAGCGTGAAAGAGAGAGAGAGAGAGCGTGAAGGAGAGAGAGAGAGCGTGAAGGAGAGAGAGAGAGAGCGTGAAGGAGAGAGAGAGAGAGCGTGAAGGAGAGAGAGAGAGCGTGAAGGAGAGAGAGAGAGAGAGAGAGCGTGAAGGAGAGAGAGAGAGAGAGAGAGAGAGAGAGCGTGAAGGAGAGAGGAGAGAGAGAGAGCGTGAAGAGAGAGAGAGAGAGAGAGAGAGAGAGCGTGAAGGAGAGAGAGAGAGAGAGCGTGAAGAGAGAGAGAGAGAGAGAGAGCGAAGGAGAGAGAGAGAGCGTGAAGAGAGAGAGAGAGAGCGTGAAGGAGAGAGAGAGAGCGTGAAGGAGAGAGAGAGAGAGCGTGAAGGAGAGAGAGAGAGCGTGAAGGAGAGAGAGAGAGAGCGTGAAGGAGAGAGAGAGAGCGTGAAGGAGAGAGAGAGAGAGCGTGAAGGAGAGAGAGAGAGAGAGAGAGCGTGAAGGAGAGAGAGAGAGAGAGAGAGCGTGAAGGAGAGAGAGAGAGCGAAGGAGAGAGAGAGAGAGAGAGAGCGAAGGAGAGAGAGAGAGCGTGAAAGAGAGAGAGAGAGAGCGTGAAGGAGAGAGAGAGAGCGTGAAGGAGAGAGAGAGAGAGAGAGCGTGAAGGAGAGAGAGAGAGAGAGAGAGCGTGAAGGAGAGAGAGAGAGAGAGAGAGCG